>NW_027099923.1:0-56215 GCF_031753505.1 Anomalospiza imberbis
CCTGGCTCAGCTTCACTAGTGTGCAATTGACTGACTGCGAAAAACAAAGCAGCAGAGCACCGGGCTTCTGGGCGCTGTGAAGGCAATTGCCAAAACCAGGCAGCTGCTCCTTCCCAAGCACAGGCAGCTGCCTATGTTCTTGCTTGTCGACAAACTCACCGCTGCCCTTCTTTTCAGCAGCTGCCACCGTCTTCTGTGCATCTCGGAGCCTCTGGCGACGAGCAAGACTTGCCAAGGTGGGACGCATCAGGACCAAGTCAAAACCCAGGAAAGTTGTCCTGGAACGCTTTCCATTCGCTTGCCGAGAGTGAATTCAAGAGGCAGGAGAGCGGCAGCCACCGTCCTCCGGCAGTCGGAAGGCTTGGCACACAAGCCCGCTTCTTTGCGGCTTCGTTCTTCGCCTCTTCCAAGCAACCGCGATCTCTGCTTCTCGGAGGCGAAGAAGCGGCTAATTCGCGCACAGCTCAGTAGAGCGGCAGCGCAGCGCTCCGGAGCGCCGCTTCAAGCCGAAAGACGCCGGGAAGCGGCACTTTCCTCCGGATAGCTCCGGAGCCGCGCTTCTGCTTCTCTAGTCATCTCTAGCTTAGCGAAAAGCTTTCCCACTCCAGTTGGCAAGGGGAGAGCGTACCTGCACTGCACACTAACCGCGGTTTGCAAAGAAAGAGGATTTGCTGCACATTCCAAGGACACGGCTCTTTCCGAGGCAATCTGCAACCTTAATAAGCTGAATGCTTTGGGTTAAGTTACATCTTGTTAATCTAAGTACACCGTCCGGTACACTTACCTTGTTACGACTTACCTCCTCTTTGGCTGGATAGCTTATTAATTTATGAGGGAAAGGGCGCCTATGAGGAGGGCGACGGGCGGTATGTACATGTTCCAGAGCCGGCTTAAAGAGGGCTCGATTTTCCCACTTTACTGCTAAATCCGCCTTCCAGGGACATTTTCATGTCCCTTTGCCGTATGTTCTATACTAGAAAATGTAGCTCATTACTACCATTCCATAGGCTGTACCTTGACCTGTCTTGTTAGTGGGTTAGGCTATTGCGCCCACTGTTGTGCTGTCAGGGGAAGTGGGCTGGCGACGGCGGTATGTAGGCAGTTTTGGCAAGAAATGGTTTAGGTGTAGCGTGGATCATCGATTTCAGAACAGGCTCCTCTAGGTGGGTTTGGAACACCGCCAAGTCCTTAGAGTTTTAAGCGTTGGTGCTCGTAGTTCTCGGGCGGATGCTTGGGTAGGTTTAAGCATCAAGATTTAGGGCCAGGCATAGTGGGGTATCTAATCCCAGTTTGGGCCCTGGCTTTCGTGGAGTTCAATTAATCGTTGTTCTAAGATTTTCTTTGAGAAAGCGGCCTTATCAGCATCATGGGCTTGTGACAGCTTAGTTGCTTTTTAGTCTTAGTTACTTGGATAGCATGTGAGCACTCTTTACGCCGTTATAAAGTTAATTTGGGTCTCCTGTATGACCGCGGTGGCTGGCACAGGATTTACCGACCCTAAATTTGCTATGGCTAAGTCAAGTTTACACTCATTGCTTAATATTGACTACTGCTGAATGCCCGTGGGGGTGTGGCAATTGCAAGGCGTCTTGGGCTACGGTGAGGTGAGCCTGATACCCGCTCCTATCTGCCTCTAATGGGGTGTCCAGGGCTTCTACACTGGGATGCGGATACTTGCATGTATAAACCTAGCAAAAACTAACGGTAAGGTTAGGACTAAGTCTTTTGTCTTTGGGTGCTTGTGTGGCAGCCGTCTTGACATCTTCAGTGTCATGTTTTTTGTAAGCTACAGAGACAGTGGGTTTTGTGCTATTTGTTTGTTTGATTATGTTATGTTTTTGTTTGATCTTTGTGGGTAGTGGAGGTAGGGATAAAGGGAGTAAATTTTTTTTGTGGCGCGGGCGTTTTTAGTAAATGGTGGTTGGTTTAAGTGTAGTTTTTATAATTTTTTGGATTGGTTTTTTGATGATGATGATGAAGTTTTTAATTTGCAATATAATGAAATTATAGAGGATGATAAATTGAAAAGAAATGAATTGTAAACGTTTGGACAATGTAGGGAGAGTGCGGTTGTTTTTTTAACAAAAGTGATAAAAAAATGTCAAGATAAAAAAAAAAGATGCGTAAAATAGCATTTGAACATAAGTTCCTAGAAATAGGTAAAATAATAAGCATGTCCGGGAAGCATTAAACTATCTGCTCCCCGAGAGGGTTTTAGCGCGCGCTCCATGAATGGGGTCAAAGTGCATCAGTGTCAAGTTTGCGACGACCTTATCCGAAAACCATGACATTCTGGGTGGTAGGGGATTCATATGCTCGGCGGTCATGTGATGGACATGTCAAGAGGAAGATAACACCTGCAGTGCACTTGAGGGGCTTATTGAAGAGACGCCAAAAAAAAACAAGTGTAGGAGGTCGGTATGCCGCGATAAAGAAATCAGGGAGGAGTATTCAACCGACCACTTGTATCTGTGAAGAGCAAGAGAGACGGATTGAAGCAAGTGATGGTCCTGAAGTTACAACCACTCGCACAAAAGAGCAAGTAGTGTTCGGGGTTTAGGGGGAAAGTATGTGTCGCCGGCCAAGAACCGATGATACCCCTAGCGTTGAGTAGCTATGGCCTCGTGAGAAGCGCGATCAATAAATAACCTTGCCCTCTGGCTTGGGAGTGCTTGAAGGCTGTTGGACTGGAATATTACCTAGGAGGTGGGCGAATTCACTAGACTAGGAGAATACAAAGGTGTCTAGGGACATTCCTCGTTTACGAGAGAGGAAAGCATGCACAGCAAAGAAATTGCTAGTGATATGGGTAACGCTTGTGACCGGGAGGGAGGTAGGATCACTTGGGCTGTATGGTACCTGAAACAAGAATGTGCCTGGAGGGTAACCTGTCCGAAAATCATCAGTTTTGGAGATAATGTTTGGGCTTTTCGTGGAGTGCCATAGCGTATGATGTGGGGTGTCCTACATTTCAGTATATGCCTGATGGGGCAAAGAGTGTGATGCATTTTGTACATACCCTAAGAAGCATGAGAAAAACATGCGGGGGGGGAAGGGGGGGGCCCTGGTTCTAGGCGTTTCTGTAGTTAATAGTTTATAACAGCAGCTTTTCAGGCTGCGGTTCTCGGATAAAGGCCGAGTAGGAGCATATGATAGAGTTCGTTTTATTTTTAGGACTGCGTTTCATTTTGGGGGGACTAGCAGTTTCCTCCAACCCGTCTCCCTATTATGGGGTGATAGGGTTGGTTGTGGCTGCTGTTGCTGGATGTGGTTGGTTGGTGAGTTTGGGCGTGTCCTTTATGTCTTTGGTGTTGGTGATGGTTTATTTGGGTGGCATATTGGTGGTATTTGTTTATTCAGTGTCGTTGGCGGCGGACCCATATCCTGAGGCTTGGGTGAGTTGGGGGGTTGTTGGTTATGGGTTTGGGATGGGTCTGGTTGTTATGGTGGGGCTTGTTGTAAGTGGTGTGTTTGGGTAGTTAGCGAATGGGGGTACGGTGAGTGGTGTGGGATTGTTGTCAGTTCAGTTGGATCTTAGTGGGGTGTCTGTCCTTTATTCGGAGGGGGCTGGGTTGCTTATGATTGGGGGGTGGGGGTTATTGTTGACTTTGTTTGTGGTTCTGGAACTTGTGCGGGGATTGTCTCGGGGGGCGATTCGGGCTGTTTAGGGGGGGGTCAGAAAGTAGTTTAGTTGAAAGCGCCAGCTTTGGGAGTTGGTGATGGAGGTTTGAACCCTTCCTTTCTGATTTGATGGTGGTCTCTAAGAAGAGGTGTAGTCTTCAATCTTTGGTTTACAAGACCAATGTTTTTATAAACTATTAGAGTGGATTACAGTTTTAACATCTTGTTTTCTAGTGCGGCTGCGAGAGGGAATAAAACTAGAATGATGGTGAAGTAGGAAATTGAGGCTAGTTGGCCGATGATAATGAATGGATGTTCTACCGGTTGGCTGCCGACTCAGGTTAGGACTAGAACGTTGGCGACTAATGTTCAAAATAGGATTTGTGAGTTGGGGCGGAAGGTTATTGATCGTAGTTTGGATGTGTGAAGTAGAGGCAGGAGGAATAGGACTAGAATTGAGGCGGCTAGGGCTAAGACTCCCCCTAGTTTGTTTGGGATGGAGCGTAGGATAGCATATGCAAATAGGAAGTATCATTCGGGTTGAATGTGGGGGGGGCGTGGCTAGTGGGTTAGCAGGTGTGAAGTTTTCTGGGTCTCCCAGTGTGTTGGGGGAGAATAGAGCTAGGGAGACTAGGAGGGTTAGTATTAGTGCGAATCCTAGGATGTCCTTTGTGGTGTAGTAAGGGTGGAATGGGATTTTGTCGCAGTCTGATGGGATGCCTAGAGGGTTGTTTGAGCCTGTTTCATGTAGGAATGTTAGGTGGACTAGGGTGAGGCCTGCGATGACGAAAGGTAGGAGGAAGTGAAGGGCAAAGAATCGGGTGAGGGTTGGGTTGTCTACTGAGAATCCCCCCCAAACCCACTCTACCAGTGTTTGGCCAATGTAGGGAATTGCTGAAAAGAGGTTAGTGATGACTGTAGCTCCTCAGAATGATATTTGGCCTCATGGTAGGACGTATCCTACGAAGGCGGTTGCTATGAGGGTGAGTAGGAGGATGACTCCGACGTTTCAGGTTTCTTTGTTGAGGTATGAGCCGTAGTAGATTCCTCGGCCGATGTGGAGGTAGATGCAGATGAAGAAAAGTGAGGCTCCGTTTGCGTGGAGGTTACGGTTGAGTCAGCCAAATTGTACGTCTCGGCATATGTGGGCGACTGAAGCGAAAGCTAGGGAAGTGTCTGCCGTGTAGTGCATGGCTAGTAGGAGGCCTGTGACGATTTGAGTAATTAAGCAGAGGCCTAGTAGAGACCCGAAGTTTCACCATGTTGAAATGTTTGATGGTGTGGGGAGGTCAATTAGGGCGTTGTTGATGATTTTGAGTAGTTCGTGGTTTTTTCGAAGATTTGGGGCCATTAGGTTATGTCTGTAAGTGGAGATGAGGATAATGGTGATGGATAGGATAACTGATCCTAGATAGGCTTTGATTTGTCCGGAGTGTAGGGTTGTGGTGGTTTTGGATGCTGCTATTTGGAGGCTGGCCAGCCCTTCAGGTCCTAGTGCTTTGAATCAGGATAGGTCAATTAGATGTAAAGGGATGTTTTGGCTTCATTTTAGGGAGGAGGTTATGCTGAGGCGGTGAATTAAGGGGTTGTAGGGGATCCTAGGGATGTGGAGAAGTTATGTAGGGCTGTTTGTTTTGGTATAATGTGGGCTTGGGTTATTTTTGAGATCTCCAGAGCTAGGGCAATTCCTAGGGCTGTTACCACTAATGCTGTGATTTTGATGTATAGTGGTATGGTTGTTGGGGGTGTTTCTGTTGGGGTGATGAATGAGGTAATTAGGAAGCCTGCTGTAATACTTCCTAATGCTAGGCGGGTGATGGGGGAGATAATTGCTGGGTTGTTTTCGTTTATTGGGGTAAGAGGGGAGA
Organism: Anomalospiza imberbis; assembly: GCF_031753505.1. Classification (NCBI taxonomy): domain Eukaryota; kingdom Metazoa; phylum Chordata; class Aves; order Passeriformes; family Viduidae; genus Anomalospiza; species Anomalospiza imberbis. The sequence continues at coordinate 5,490 of NW_027099923.1, forward strand.
GTCGAACGAAACTTGCCTGGACTAATATGGTTATACGAATTGTGTATACTGCGGTAAAGGATGTGGCTAGGAGGGTTAGGATAAGGGCTCAGGCATTTAGGTAGGATATGTTTAGGTTTTCGATAATTTGGTCTTTTGAGTAAAATCCTGCTAGGAATGGCATTCCTATGAAGGCTAGGTTTCCGATGGTGAGGCAGGAGGTGGTTGTTGGTAATATTTTTTGTAATCCTCCTATTTTTCGGATGTCTTGTTCACCATTTAGGTTGTGGATGATGGAACCTGAACAGAGGAAGAGTATAGCTTTGAAGAAGGCATGGGTTGAGATGTGGAGGAAAGCTAGTTCTGGGAGGTTTAGGCCGATGGTAACTATTATTAGGCCTAGTTGACTTGAGGTTGAGAAGGCGATAATTTTTTTAATGTCGTTTTGGGTGAGGGCGCATGTGGCTGCGAATAGGGTCGATACGGCTCCGAGGCATAGGCATAGTGTGAGGGCGGTTTGGTTGTTGTGGAATAGAGGGTGGGTTCGGATTAGTAGGAAAATTCCGGCTACTACTATTGTGCTGGAGTGGAGGAGGGCTGATACAGGGGTGGGCCCTTCTATGGCAGCGGGTAGTCATGGGTGTAGGCCGAATTGTGCGGATTTGCCAGCTGCAGCTAGAATGAGGCCTAGTAGGGGTAGTGTTGGGGTTGGAGAGGATGAGGATAATTGGTTAATTTCTCATGTATTTATGGTAGAGGCCAGTCATGCCATGGCTAAGATAAGTCCGATGTCTCCGATTCGGTTCTAAAGGATAGCTTGTAGGGCGGCGGTGTTGGCTTCTGCTCGACCGTGTCATCAGCTGATTAGAAGGAAGGATATAATTCCTACCCCTTCTCAGCCGATGAACAGGACGAATAGGTTGTTGGCGATGATTAGGATGAGTATGGCTATTAGGAAGAGTAGGAGATACGTAAAGAATTTTGTAATGTACGGGTCTGAGGCTATGTATCATGTTGCAAATTGTAGGATAGATCATGATACGAATAGGGCGATTGGGAAGAAAGTGAGGGAGTAGAAATCTATTTTTAGGCTGATTGGGATTTTGAAGTTAATGATAAATTTTCACTCTCAGAGAGAGGTCAGGCTTTCTGTACCTGAGTGGATATGAATTATTATAGGGATGGTGCTGATTAGGAAGGAAGCTTTTACTGTGCTTGTGATGGTAGCTGGGGTATTTTTAAGGTTGTCTGACAATAGTGGGAAGAGGATTGGGGTGGATAAGGTGGCCAGGGTTAGGAGTGTAAATGTGTTTAGGACTAGTGGGAGGTCCATTACTTTCACTTGGATTTGCACCAAGGTGGATGGTTCCTAAGACCATTGGATTACTGCTATCCTTTGAAAGTAAGGGGGCTGAGGTTTTATACTCAGATGCGAGAGTTAGCAGTTCCCGTTGGTTAAACCTCCCCTCGGCAGGCAAGAAGGGTCTAACTTCTATTTTTAGAATCACAGTCTAATGTTTTGGTTGAAACTATACCTGCATATAGGCATACCTGAGATGAGTTCGAGTTTTAGGATCAGTAAGAGTATGGGAATTGCGTGCAGGGTTATGAGGAGGTGTTCTCCTGTGGAGGAGTTTTGCATTGATGTGATGTGAGATGGTAGTGCTCCTCGCTGGGTTGTTATGAATATATGTAGTGTGTATGACGCGGTGAGTAGTATTGCGACTCCTGTTAGGATAATTGTGAAGGAGGATCAGTTGAATAGTGAAATTACAATTGTTAGTTCTGCCATCAAGTTTGTTGTTGGTGGGAGGGCTATGTTTGTAAGGTTGGCTAATAGTCATCAGATGGTTATTAGTGGTAGGAGGGGTTGCAGTCCTCGTGTGAGTAGGAGGATCCGGCTATGGGTTCGTTCGTAGTTGGTGTTGGCTAAGCAGAACAGCATTGAGGAGGTTAGGCCGTGTGAGACTATCAGTATTATTGCTCCTGAGAATGCTCATTGGGTTTGGATTATGGTTGCGGCTACGACTAGGCCTATGTGGCTGACTGATGAGTAGGCGATTAGTGCTTTTAGGTCAGTTTGTCGTAGACAGGTGGCGCTAGTTATTACTGCTCCTCATAATGCGAGGGTAATGAAAGGGTAGTGGAGGTTGTTTGATGGTGGGTTTACTAGTATGGTGACTCGTATAATTCCGTATCCTCCAAGCTTTAGTAGTAGGGCTGCTAGTAGTATGGAGCCAGCGACTGGGGCTTCTACGTGGGCTTTAGGCAGTCAGAGGTGAAGGCCGTATAGAGGGGACTTGACCATGAAGGCTAGTAGTAGGGCTATGCTTGCTGCTAGGCCAGATCACGAATTGTTAAGTGTAGGATGGGATAGTTTAATCATTGGGAGGTATAGTGTGCCAATTAGGTTTTGTAGATGTAGGATGGCGATTAGTAGAGGGAGGGAGCTGGCAAGTGTGTAGAATAGGAGATAAACACCGGCGTTTAGGCGTTCTGGTTGGTTACCTCATCGTGTGATGAGGATTAGGGTGGGGACTAAGGTTGCTTCGAATGCGATGTAAAATAATATTAATTCTGAGGCGGAGAAGGCTGTTAGGATGAAGAGTTGGGCTAGAATAATTGTAGTGGCAAAGATTCGTTTGCAGATGATGGGTTCTTGTTCTAGGTGGTTTTGGCTTGCTATGATTATTAGTGGAAGTAATCAGCACGATAGGACTAGCAGGGGGGAGGAGATTTGGTCTACAGCAGTTCAGGGGGTTAGTCCTTTGTTTGGGTAATATGTTGGAGCTAGTCATTGGAGGCTGATGGCGGCGATTAGTAGGCTATGAGTGGTAATGTTAGTTCACAGGTGTTTGTGTGTGGTTAGGACGGTTAGTGGGAGAAGTATAGCGGTTGGGATGATGATTTTTAGCATTGTAGTAGGTTAAAGTTGTGTAAGTGGTCGGAGCCGTGGGTTCGAGTGGAGGCTACTAGTAGGGCCAGACCGGTACCTGCTTCGCAGGCGGAAAAGGTTAGTATGATGATAGGCAGGATGATGAATGATGGTGCTTGCATTTGGATAGGTCATATGGTTAAGGCGATGTACATAGATAGTATTATGCTTTCCAGACATAGTAGGGCAGAAATTAGATGGGTTCGGTGAAAGGCTAGGCCTAGGCAGCTTAGGATGAAGGCTGAGTAGAAGCTTAAGTGGAGGTAGGGCATGGAGAAAGTTATAGGGTTGTAACTATAATTTGTTGAGTCGAAATCAACTGTCTTGGTTAGACTAACTTTCTGTTATTCTGCTCATTCTAGTCCTCCTTGAATCCATTCGTATACCAGTCCTAGTGTTAAGAGTAGGATGAGGGAGGTGATTCATGTTAGGGTGGTAGTAGGGTGTTGAAGTTGGATTGCTCATGGTAGGGGGAGGAGTAGGGCGATTTGTAAGTCGAACAGAAGGAATATAATGGCTACTAGGAAGAAGCGGATTGAGAATGGTAGTCGGGCAGATCCTAAAGGGTCAAATCCGCATTCGTATGGGGATAGTTTTTCTGGGTCTGGATTTGTTTGGGTAATTCAAAAGTTTAGTAAAGTTAGTAGGATGCTTAGGGCTAGAGATGTAATGAATATGAACAGGATTATGTTTATTACTCTTCTCTGGGTTTAAACCAGATTTTAAGGATTGGAAGTCGATTGTAATTAATATACTAGAAGAGTAAGATCCTCATCAGTAGATGGAAATGTATAGGAGTAGTCATACGACGTCTACGAAGTGTCAGTATCATGCTGCTGCTTCAAAGCCGAAATGGTGGTTTGGCGTAAAGTGGTATTTGATTAAACGTAGAAGGCATACTAGCAGGAAGGTGGTGCCAATAATTACATGAAGGCCGTGGAATCCGGTAGCGACGAAGAAGGTGGAGCCGTAGACTCCGTCAGCGATGGAGAAGGGGGCTTCGTAGTATTCTATGGCTTGGAGGGCTGTGAAGTAAAGTCCTAGGAGTACTGTTAGGAGTAGGGCGTGGATTGCTTGCTTTCGATTGGCTTCTATAATACTGTGGTGGGCCCATGTGACGGTGACTCCTGAGGCTAGAAGGATTGTGGTGTTCAGGAGTGGAACATCCATGGGGTTTAGGGGTTAATTCCAACTGGCGGTCATTGTCCTCCTAGTTCTGGGGTGGGGGGTAGGCTTGAGTGGAAGAAGGAGCAAAAGAACCCTAGGAAGAAGAAGGCCTCTGATGTGATGAATAAGGCTATGCCATATCGGAGGCTTTTTTGGACGGTTGGGGTATGGTGTCCTTGGAATGTGCTTTCTCGTACGATGTCTCGTCATCATTGGAATATGACTAGGGTAGTGGAGAGTAAGCCTAGGGCTAGGAGTCAAGGGGAGTTATAGTGAAATCATATTGTTAGTCCTGAGGCGGTTAGGAGGGCAGCGGCTGCTCCTAAAATGGGCCATGGGCTGGGGTCTACTATATGATAAGAGTGTGCTTGGTGGGTCATTGTGGTTAGATGTTTTCTTGTAGGTAGAGGCTTAGTAGAAGGACGAAGACGTAAGCTTGAATTATTGCTACTGCGATTTCCAGCATAGTTAATAAGAAGAGGACTAGTAGGGCTAGGAGTGAGGCTGCTGGTATTGTTGAGGCTAAAGCTATTGTGGCTGTGGAAATGAGTTGAATTAATAGGTGGCCTGCTGTGAGGTTTGCTGTTAGTTGTACTCCCAGGGCTAGGGGTCGAATGAGTAGGCTGGTTGTTTCGATTATAATTAGAGCTGGGATTAGTGGTGTGGGAGTTCCTTCTGGCAGGAGGTGGGCTAGGGATGTGGAGGGTTGGTTTCGTAGTCCTGTTAGCAGGGTGGCAAGTCATAGGGGGAAGGCTAGTGCCAGGCTTATGGATAGTTGAGTGGTTGGGGTGAATGTGTAGGGTAATAGCCCTAGCAGGTTAATTAGTAGGAGGAAGATTATTAGGGAGGTTAAGATTAGGGCTCATTTGTGCCCTTTTTTGTTTAATAGGATTATTAGTTGTTTTGTCACTATGTTGACGAATCATAGCTGTAGGGTTGAGAGTCGGTTAGTGATTCATCGGTTGTCTATGGAGGGTAATAGCAGGGCAGGGAATGTTAGGGAGATAAGAATTAGGGGGATTCCTAGGAGGGATGGGCTTGAGAATTGGTCAAAAAAGTTTAGGTGCATGGTCAGATTCAGGGGGTGGTGCTTGGGGGGGTTGGAACTTTGTTAGTGGGAGGGTTTGGTGAGACAAAGGTTAAGATTTTAGGTTGAATAATCATGGAGAATGTGAACCATGAGATGAGCATGAGCATAATAAAAAATCAGGGGTCTGGGTTTAGTTGGGGCATATCATTAAGGAGGAGACGGTCCTCTTTCTTTAGCTGAAAAGGCTAATGTTAGTTCATAGCTTCTTAATGATTGGGGTATTTAGGATGAAATTGATGAGGATCAGCTCTCGAAGTTGGCTAGTGGGGTCGATTCTACTACAATGGGTATGAAGCTGTGATTAGCCCCGCAGATCTCTGAGCACTGTCCGTAGAACACTCCGGGTCGGGAGGCGAATAGGGAGGTTTGGTTGAGGCGACCTGGGATTGCATCGGTTTTCACGCCTAGGCTGGGGACTGCTCATGAGTGAAGTACGTCGTCAGCGGTGACGATGACCCGGATGGTAGAGCTTATGGGGATTACAACACGATGGTCTACTTCTAGTAGTCGGAAGTGGCCTAGGGGGAGGTCCGTTGTGGGGATCGTGTAGGAGTCGAATGTGATATTTTTTAGGTCGGTGTACTCGTACGATCAATATCATTGGTGACCAATAGCTTTTAAGGTTAGGTCTGGTTCATTAATTTCGTCTATTATATAAAGGATTCGTAGGGATGGTAGTGCTAGTGCCACTAGGACTATGGCTGGGAGAATTGTTCAGACAAGTTCGATTGCTTGAGCATTGGTTGTGTTGGATGATAGCTTTTCTGTAAGTGTGAAGGTTATTAGGTAGAGGACTAGGCTGCAGATTGCTAGGGCAACCATTAGAGCGTGGTCGTGGAATCCTATTAGTTCTTCTATGATAGGGGAGGAAGCGTCTTGGAAGTTAAGTTGTGAGTGATTGGCCATGTTTGGGTGTGGCGATGCACTGGGTTTTCACCAGTAATTTAGCCTTGACAAGGCTATGTAATGGTTTTACTAGCATCTCTTTATGAGAAAGAAGCATAAGTGGTTTATGCGGTTGGCTTGAAACCAACATATGGGGGTTCAACTCCTTCCTTTCTTGTACTTGGACGAAAGCTGGTTCTTCGAAGGTGTGAAATGGTGGTGGGCATCCATCAATTCATTCGACATTGGTGCTTGTTAGCTCTGGTTGCGTGGCTTTACGTTTTGATGCGAGGGCTTCTCAGATGATGAACAGTAGTATGATTACGGCTGTTAGTGAGATGAGTGATCCTACTGAGGAAATGGTGTTTCATAGTGTGTAGGCGTCTGGGTAGTCTGAGTACCGTCGTGGTATACCGGCTAGGCCTAGGAAGTGTTGGGGGAAGAAGGTTAGATTAACTCCTACGAATATCACTCCGAAATGTGTTTTAGCTCATGTTGAGTGGAGTGTGTATCCGGTGAATAGGGGGAATCAGTGTGTAAATCCTGCTATGATTGCGAATACTGCTCCTATTGATAGGACGTAGTGGAAGTGGGCTACTACGTCATAGGTGTCCTGTAGGGCGATATCTAGTGAGGAGTTAGCCAGTACGATTCCTGTTAGTCCTCCAATGGTAAACAGGAAGATGAATCCTAGGGCTCATGGCATAGGTGGGTCTCATTTGATTGTTCCTCCATGTAGTGTTGCTAATCAGCTGAATACTTTAATTCCAGTTGGGATGGCAATGATTATGGTAGCTGATGTGAAGTATGCTCGGGTGTCTACGTCTATTCCTACTGTGAATATGTGGTGGGCTCAAACGATAAAGCCTAGGAAGCCAATGGATAGCATGGCTGATACTATTCCTATATATCCGAATGGTTCTTTTTTTCCTGAGCAGTAAGTTATGACATGGGAAATGATACCGAAGCCTGGTAGGATGAGGATGTAGACTTCCGGGTGGCCGAAGAATCAGAAGAGGTGTTGATACAGTACTGGATCTCCTCCTCCGGCTGGGTCGAAGAATGTGGTATTGAGGTTGCGGTCTGTGAGGAGCATTGTGATGCCAGCGGCTAGTACGGGGAGAGATAGGAGTAAGAGTACTGCTGTAATTAGGACTGATCAGACGAACAGGGGGGTTTGGTATTGTGACAGTGCAGGAGGTTTTATGTTGATTGCTGTTGTGATGAAGTTAATTGCACCTAGGATTGATGAGATACCTGCGAGGTGTAGTGAGAAGATAGCTAGGTCTACTGATGCTCCAGCATGCGTTAGATTGCCTGCTAGTGGTGGGTAAACTGTTCAGCCCGTTCCTGCTCCGGCTTCGACAGTTGAAGATGCTAGGAGTAGGAGGAAAGATGGGGGGAGTAGCCAAAAGCTTATGTTGTTTATTCGAGGGAATGCTATGTCTGGAGCTGCGATTATTAGAGGGACCAGTCAGTTTCCAAATCCTCCGATCATAATTGGTATAACTATGAAGAAGATTATTACGAAAGCATGGGCTGTGACTACAACGATGTAGACTTGGTCATCTCCTAGGAGGGATCCGGGCTGGCCTAGTTCTGCTCGAATGAGTAGACTTAGGGCAGTGCCCACTATTCCGGCTCAGGCGGCAAAAATTAGGTAAAGGGTTCCGATATCTTTGTGGTTGGTTGAGAATAATCATCGGTTGATGGATGTCATAGGTAAGATAGCTGAGTGTATAAGCGTTAGGCTGTAGTCCTTTTCACAGAGGTTCAATTCCTCTTCTTATCGGCTCTGTGGTGAAGTTCATGGTGAGTTGCAAGCTCATTGATAGGCATTAATTGTGCGTCGGAGTCTTAGGCAGAAGCCTGTTGGTTAGGGCATATAGCTGTTAACAACAGTGTTGTGGGATCGAGGCCCATCTGTCTAGGAAGTAGGTAAGGTCCTAGCTTAATTAAAGTGTCTGAGTTGCATTTGGAAGATGCAGGGTAGAATCCTGCGGACTTTAAGCAGAAACTAAGAGGGTTTCACTCTTGTTTAAGGCTTTGAAGGCCTTCGGTTTGGGTAATCCTAAGTTTCTTAGACGGAGTAAAGGATTAGTGGGGAGATTGGTAGTATAGCAATGGATGTTGTGATTAGAATAGCGACTAGGGGGCTGATTGATTTGCTAGTGCGTCATTGTTTTATTTGGTTAGTGGTGTGAGGTGGGAGTGTGATGGTGGCACAGTATGCGAGTCGTAGATAGAAGAATAGGTTTAGTAGTGAGAGTAGGGAAATAATTGTAGCTGCTGTAGCTATATCCTCTTTAGTTAGCTCTTGGATGATGAATCATTTTGGCAGGAATCCGGTCAGGGGTGGTAGGCCTGCTAGGGAGAGTAGGGTCAGTAGCAGTATTGTGTTTAATGATGGGGCTTTTGTTCATGTAGTAATTAGAGTGGATAGGTTAAGTGCTTTGGTTGAGTTGAGGGTTAGGAATACTGCTGCAGTTATTAGTGAATATAAGTAGAAATTTAGTAGAGTGAGTTTAGGGTTGTAGGCAATAATGACAGTTATTCATCCTAGGTGGGAGATAGAGGAGAAGGCTAGGATTTTTCGGATTTGTGTTTGGTTGAGTCCTATTCATCCTCCTAGGGCTACTGAAAGGATGGCTATGGCAGTTAGGATTATGGGGTTTAATGAGGGGGAGGTCATAAAGAGCAGTGCAATGGGTGGGAGTTTTATGAACGTTGATAGGAGTAATCCGGTGGTAAGGGGTGACCCTTGAAGGACTTCTGGGAATCAGAAAGGGAAGGGCACTAGTCCCAGTTTTATTGCAATTGCTGAGGTTAGAATTAAGCAGGATGCTGGGTGGGTTAGTTGGGTGATGTCTCACTGTCCGGTGGCTCATGCATTGGTTATGCTGGAGAATAGTACCAGGGCTGAGGCAGTTGCCTGGACTAGGAAATATTTAGTTGCAGCTTCAATGGCTCGTGGGTGGTGAGATTTTGAGATTAAGGGCAGAATAGCAAGTGTGTTGATTTCAAGGCCGGTTCAAGCTGTTAGTCAGTGGTTGCTTGAAATTGTGATGGTAGTTCCTAGTATTAGGCTTAAGGTAAAAACTAGTTTCGCTTGGGGGTTCATTAGCAGGGGAAGGGGTTGGACCATCATTTTCGGGGTATGGGCCCGATAGCTTGTTTAGCTGACCCTACTAGGAAATAATAGAAGGGAAGTATAGGGAGTTTTGATCTCTCTAGTGCAGGTTCAATTCCTGCTTTTCTAATTGTTAGGAAATGAGAGGGTTAGTGCACCTCTGTGTTCACTTTATCATAGTGACCCTTAGTACTCAGGCACATTTCCTGGAATTACAGGCAGGGGGGTAGGCCTGCGTAGCAGATTAGTAGGCTGGCGTGTCATAAACATAGGGCTAGTGTAAGCGGGAGGAAGTTTTTTCATCATAGGTGCATCAGTTGGTCATATCGGAATCGAGGGTATGAGGCACGAATTCGCAAGAATCCTGCTGATAGTAGCAGTGCCTTTGTGGCTAGTAGTACTGGATATAATTCTTGGGGTGGATTAAGTAGGCTTGGATTGAAGAATAGGATGGCGGTTAGTGTGTTTATTAGTATGATGTTAGCGTATTCGGCAAGAAAGAATAGGGCGAATGGTCCTGCTGAGTGTTCTACGTTAAAGCCAGAGACTAGTTCTGATTCTCCCTCTGTTAAGTCGAAATGGGCTCGATTCGTCTTGGCTAGCGTGGAAATGTATCATATTATGGCTAGTGGTCAGCAAGGGAAGATGAGGTGAATGGATTCTTGGGTTACTGCTAGGGTGCTTAGGGAGAAGTTCCCACTGACAAGGACGACAGATAGCAGGATGATTGCGAGGGTTACCTGGTAGGAAATTGTTTGGGCGGCCGCTCGTAGTGCTCCAATTAAGGCATATTTTGAGTTGGAGGCCCATCCTGATCATAGGATGGAGTATACTGCTAGGCTTGACATGGCTAGCAGGAACAGTACGCCTAGGTTTAGGTCTGCTAGAGAGAATGGTAGGGGAAGTGGGGTTCAGATAGAGATTGCAAGAAGAAGGGCTAGGACAGGGGTTATGACAAATAGAATTGGAGAAGAGGTTGAGGGTCGGATGGGTTCTTTAATGAACAGTTTGATTCCATCTGCCAAAGGCTGTAGAAGTCCAAATGGTCCGACAACATTTGGTCCTTTTCGGCCTTGTATGTAGCTTAAGATTTTGCGCTCTACTAGAGTCAGGAAAGCTACTGCAATTAGAATAGGTAGGGCGTAGGATAGGGCTATAATGAGGTTAATAAGTATTGGGTGATTAGTCATTGGGTGGTTTGTTTAGCTAGGGAGAGGATTTGAACCTCTGCGTTAAAGGACTTAAGCCTTTTGCATTTTCCGAGCTCTGCCACGCTAGCTGGTCCTTTTCTTGGACGTGGTTGGTTGTGATAGCTTTTCGTAATTAAGTTGGTTTTATTACTTAGGGCGAAGGCTTGCTTGTAGTATTGGCCTCACTTTTCCTATCCTTTCGTACTGGGAAGAGTTCATCATAGATGGAAACCGACCTGGATTACTCCGGTCTGAACTCAGATCACGTAGGACTGTTAATCGTTGAACAAACGAACCCTTAGCAGCTGCTGCACCGCTAGGATGTCCTGATCCAACATCGAGGTCCTAAACCTCCTCGTCGATACGGACTCTCGGAGGAGATTGCGCTGTTATCCCTGGGGTAGCTTGGTCCATTGATCAATTGTATTGGGTCTGGTTGCTGTTAGCACGTTGAGGGGTTGCTCTTGGTCTGGAGGTGTGGTCTAGTTTTTGGAGGTTTTGTTTTGCTCCAAGGTCGCCCCAACCGAAAAACGCGAACCAATCTCTTCTAAGTTAGTGAAGCCGGTGGGCGGGTATGTGTGTTAAGGTGGTTGCTGGTTTTAAAGTTCCACAGGGTCTTCTCGTCTTATGTTATTATCCCTGCTTTTGTACAGGGAGATCAATTTCACCGATTGCCTGTAAGAGACAGCTAAGACCTCGTTTAGCCATTCATACAAGTCTCGATTTACGGGACAATTGATTGCGCTACCTTTGCACGGTCAGTATACCGCGGCCGTTGAACGTGAGTCACCGGGCAGGCATCACCTTCAATACTTGTTTGTTGGTTTGCTGAAGGCTATGTTTTTGGTAAACAGTCGGGCCTTGACGGTTTGCCTAGATCCTTTTACAGGTTTTAATCTTTCTTAATGGACGCTCCTCTGTCGGGTTAACAATATGTTTAATACTCTGCTTGTTTAATTAGTCGTATATTGGTGGTTTGTTAATAATGGTCAGATTCAGGGGGTGGTGCTTGGGGGGGTTGGAACTTTGTTAGTGGGAGGGTTTGGTGAGACAAAGGTTAAGATTTTAGGTTGAATAATCATGGAGAATGTGAACCATGAGATGAGCATAATAAAAAATCAGGGGCCTGGGTTTAGTTGGGGCATATCATTAAGGAGGAGACGGTCCTCTTTCTTTAGCTGAAAAGGCTAATGCTAGTTCATAGCTTCTTAATGATTGGGGTATTTAGGATGAAATTGATGAGGATCAGCTCTCGAAGTTGGCTAGTGGGGTCGATTCTACTACAATGGGTATGAAGCTGTGATTAGCCCCGCAGATCTCTGAGCACTGTCCGTAGAACACTCCGGGTCGGGAGGCGAATAGGGAGGTTTGGTTGAGGCGACCTGGGATTGCATCGGTTTTCACGCCTAGGCTGGGGACTGCTCATGAGTGAAGTACGTCGTCAGCGGTGACGATGACCCGGATGGTAGAGCTTATGGGGATTACAACACGATGGTCTACTTCTAGTAGTCGGAAGTGGCCTAGGGGGAGGTCCGTTGTGGGGATCGTGTAGGAGTCGAATGTGATATTTTTTAGGTCGGTGTACTCGTACGATCAATATCATTGGTGACCAATAGCTTTTAAGGTTAGGTCTGGTTCATTAATTTCGTCTATTATATAAAGGATTCGTAGGGATGGTAGTGCTAGTGCCACTAGAACTATGGCTGGGAGAATTGTTCAGACAAGTTCGATTGCTTGAGCATTGGTTGTGTTGGATGATAGCTTTTCTGTAAGTGTGAAGGTTATTAGGTAGAGGACTAGGCTGCAGATTGCTAGGGCAACCATTAGAGCGTGGTCGTGGAATCCTATTAGTTCTTCTATGATAGGGGAGGAAGCGTCTTGGAAGTTAAGTTGTGAGTGATTGGCCATGTTTGGGTGTGGCGATGCACTGGGTTTTCACCAGTAATTTAGCCTTGACAAGGCTATGTAATGGTTTTACTAGCATCTCTTTATGAGAAAGAAGCATAAGTGGTTTATGCGGTTGGCTTGAAACCAACATATGGGGGTTCAACTCCTTCCTTTCTTGTACTTGGACGAAAGCTGGTTCTTCGAAGGTGTGAAATGGTGGTGGGCATCCATCAATTCATTCGACATTGGTGCTTGTTAGCTCTGGTTGCGTGGCTTTACGTTTTGATGCGAGGGCTTCTCAGATGATGAACAGTAGTATGATTACGGCTGTTAGTGAGATGAGTGATCCTACTGAGGAAATGGTGTTTCATAGTGTGTAGGCGTCTGGGTAGTCTGAGTACCGTCGTGGTATACCGGCTAGGCCTAGGAAGTGTTGGGGGAAGAAGGTTAGATTAACTCCTACGAATATCACTCCGAAATGTGTTTTAGCTCATGTTGAGTGGAGTGTGTATCCGGTGAATAGGGGGAATCAGTGTGTAAATCCTGCTATGATTGCGAATACTGCTCCTATTGATAGGACGTAGTGGAAGTGGGCTACTACGTCATAGGTGTCCTGTAGGGCGATATCTAGTGAGGAGTTAGCCAGTACGATTCCTGTTAGTCCTCCAATGGTAAACAGGAAGATGAATCCTAGGGCTCATGGCATAGGTGGGTCTCATTTGATTGTTCCTCCATGTAGTGTTGCTAATCAGCTGAATACTTTAATTCCAGTTGGGATGGCAATGATTATGGTAGCTGATGTGAAGTATGCTCGGGTGTCTACGTCTATTCCTACTGTGAATATGTGGTGGGCTCAAACGATAAAGCCTAGGAAGCCAATGGATAGCATGGCTGATACTATTCCTATATATCCGAATGGTTCTTTTTTTCCTGAGCAGTAAGTTATGACATGGGAAATGATACCGAAGCCTGGTAGGATGAGGATGTAGACTTCCGGGTGGCCGAAGAATCAGAAGAGGTGTTGATACAGTACTGGATCTCCTCCTCCGGCTGGGTCGAAGAATGTGGTATTGAGGTTGCGGTCTGTGAGGAGCATTGTGATGCCAGCGGCTAGTACGGGGAGAGATAGGAGTAAGAGTACTGCTGTAATTAGGACTGATCAGACGAACAGGGGGGTTTGGTATTGTGACAGTGCAGGAGGTTTTATGTTGATTGCTGTTGTGATGAAGTTAATTGCACCTAGGATTGATGAGATACCTGCGAGGTGTAGTGAGAAGATAGCTAGGTCTACTGATGCTCCAGCATGCGTTAGATTGCCTGCTAGTGGTGGGTAAACTGTTCAGCCCGTTCCTGCTCCGGCTTCGACAGTTGAAGATGCTAGGAGTAGGAGGAAAGATGGGGGGAGTAGCCAAAAGCTTATGTTGTTTATTCGAGGGAATGCTATGTCTGGAGCTGCGATTATTAGAGGGACCAGTCAGTTTCCAAATCCTCCGATCATAATTGGTATAACTATGAAGAAGATTATTACGAAAGCATGGGCTGTGACTACAACGATGTAGACTTGGTCATCTCCTAGGAGGGATCCGGGCTGGCCTAGTTCTGCTCGAACAGGCAAATTGTCCTGGAACGCTTTCCATTCGCTTGCCGAGAGTGAATTCAAGAGGCAGGAGAGCGGCAGCCACCGTCCTCCAGCAGTCGGAAGGCTTGGCACACAAGCCCGCTTCTTTGCGGCTTCGTTCTTCGCCTCTTCCAAGCAACCGCGATCTCTGCTTCTCGGAGGCGAAGAAGCGGCTAATTCGCGCACAGCTCAGTAGAGCGGCAGCGCAGCGCTCCGGAGCGCCGCTTCAAGCCGAAAGACGCCGGGAAGCGGCACTTTCCTCCGGATAGCTCCGGAGCCGCGCTTCTGCTTCTCTAGTCATCTCTAGCTTAGCGAAAAGCTTTCCCACTCCAGTTGGCAAGGGGAGAGCGTACCTGCACTGCACACTAACCGCGGTTTGCAAAGAAAGAGGATTTGCTGCACATTGCAAGGACACGGCTCTTTCCGAGGCAATCTGCAACCTGCTGTCAGATGGAAGTGCTCTCTGCCCTCTCCTGCCCAGCTCTAGGTACTAGCGGGCACTTGCCAGCCTGGCCGAGGCAATCCACCTCGAGAGATGTCACAGAGCATAAGTGGAGCACAGATGCTCAAAAGCAGCAAAGCTGAAGAGCCTGGCTCAGCTTCACTAGTGTGCAATTGACTGACTGCGAAAAACAAAGCAGCAGAGCACCGGGCTTCTGGGCGCTGTGAAGGCAATTGCCAAAACCAGGCGGCTGCTCCTTCCCAAGCACAGGCAGCTGCCTATGTTCTTGCTTGTCGACAAACTCACCGCTGCCCTTCTTTTCAGCAGCTGCCACCGTCTTCTGTGCATCTCGGAGCCTCTGGCGACGAGCAAGACTTGCCAAGGTGGGACGCATCAGAACCAAGTCAAAACCCAGGCAAGTTGTCCTGGAACGCTTTCCATTCGCTTGCCGAGAGTGAATTCAAGAGGCAGGAGAGCGGCAGCCACCGTCCTCCAGCAGTCGGAAGGCTTGGCACACAAGCCCGCTTCTTTGCGGCTTCGTTCTTCGCCTCTTCCAAGCAACCGCGATCTCTGCTTCTCGGAGGCGAAGAAGCGGCTAATTCGCGCACAGCTCAGTAGAGCGCCAGCGGAGCGCTCCGGAGCGCCGCTTCAAGCCGAAAGACGCCGGGAAGCGGCACTTTCCTCCGGATAGCTCCGGAGCCGCGCTTCTGCTTCTCTAGTCATCTCTAGCTTAGCGAAAAGCTTTCCCACTCCAGTTGGCAAGGGGAGAGCGTACCTGCACTGCACACTAACCGCGGTTTGCAAAGAAAGAGGATTTGCTGCACATTCCAAGGACACGGCTCTTTCCGAGGCAATCTGCAACCTGCTGTCAGATGGAAGTGCTCTCTGCCCTGTCCTGCCCAGCTCTAGGTACTAGCGGGCACTTTCCAGCCAGGGCGAGGCAAACAACCTCGAGAGATGTCACAGAGCATAAGTGGAGCACAGATGCTCAAAAGCAGCAAAGCTGAAGAGCCTGGCTCAGCTTCACTAGTGTGCAATTGACTGACTGCGAAAAACAAAGCAGCAGAGCACCGGGCTTCTGGGCGCTGTGAAGGCAATTGCCAAAACCAGGCAGCTGCTCCTTCCCAAGCACAGGCAGCTGCCTATGTTCTTGCTTGTCGACAAACTCACCGCTGCCCTTCTTTTCAGCAGCTGCCACCGTCTTCTGTGCATCTCGGAGCCTCTGGCGACGAGCAAGACTTGCCAAGGTGGGACGCATCCGGACCAAGTCAAAACCCAGGCAAGTTGTCCTGGAACGCTTTCCATTCGCTTGCCGAGAGTGAATTCAAGAGGCAGGAGAGCGGCAGCCACCGTCCTCCAGCAGTCGGAAGGCTTGGCACACAAGCCCGCTTCTTTGCGGCTTCGTTCTTCGCCTCTTCCAAGCAACCGCGATCTCTGCTTCTCGGAGGCGAAGAAGCGGCTAATTCGCGCACAGCTCAGTAGAGCGGCAGCGCAGCGCTCCGGAGCGCCGCTTCAAGCCGAAAGACGCCGGGAAGCGGCACTTTCCTCCGGATAACTCCGGAGCCGCGCTTCTGCTTCTCTAGTCATCTCTAGCTTAGCGAAAAGCTTTCCCACTCCAGTTGGCAAGGGGAGAGCGTACCTGCACTGCACACTAACCGCGGTTTGCAAAGAAAGAGGATTTGCTGCACATTCCAAGGACACGGCTCTTTCCGAGGCAATCTGCAACCTGCTGTCAGATGGAAGTGCTCTCTGCCCTCTCCTGCCCAGCTCTAGGTACTAGCGGGCACTTGCCAGCCTGGCCGAGGCAAACAACCTCGAGAGATGTCACAGAGCATAAGTGGAGCACAGATGCTCAAAAGCAGCAAAGCTGAAGAGCCTGGCTCAGCTTCACTAGTGTGCAATTGACTGACTGCGAAAAACAAAGCAGCAGAGCACCGGGCTTCTGGGCGCCGTGAAGGCAATTGCCAAAACCAGGCAGCTGCTCCTTCCCAAGCACAGGCAGCTGCCTATGTTCTTGCTTGTCGACAAACTCACCGCTGCCCTTCTTTTCAGCAGCTGCCACCGTCTTCTGTGCATCTCGGAGCCTCTGGCGACGAGCAAGACTTGCCAAGGTGGGACGCATCCGGACCAAGTAAAAACCCAGGCAAGTTGTCCTGGAACGCTTTCCATTCGCTTGCCGAGAGTGAATTCAAGAGGCAGGAGAGCGGCAGCCACCGTCCTCCAGCAGTCGGAAGGCTTGGCACACAAGCCCGCTTCTTTGCGGCTTCGTTCTTCGCCTCTTCCAAGCAACCGCGATCTCTGCTTCTCGGAGGCGAAGAAGCGGCTAATTCGCGCACAGCTCAGTAGAGCGGCAGCGCAGCGCTCCGGAGCGCCGCTTCAAGCCGAAAGACGCCGGGAAGCGGCACTTTCCTCCGGATAGCTCCGGAGCCGCGCTTCTGCTTCTCTAGTCATCTCTAGCTTAGCGAAAAGCTTTCCCACTCCAGTTGGCAAGGGGAGAGCGTACCTGCACTGCACACTAACCGCGGTTTGCAAAGAAAGAGGATTTGCTGCACATTCCAAGGACACGGCTCTTTCCGAGGCAATCTGCAACCTGCTGTCAGATGGAAGTGCTCTCTGCCCTCTCCTGCCCAGCTCTAGGCACTAGCGAGCACTTTCCAGCCTGGCCGAGGCAAACAACCTCGAGAGATGTCACAGAGGATAAGTGGAGCACAGATGCTCAAAAGCAGCAAAGCTGAAGAGCCTGGCTCAGCTTCACTAGTGTGCAATTGACTGACTGCGAAAAACAAAGTAGCAGAGCACCGGGCTTCTGGGCGCTGTGAAGGCAATTGCCAAAACCAGGCAGCTGCTCCTTCCCAAGCACAGGCAGCTGCCTATGTTCTTGCTTGTCGACAAACTCACCGCTGCCCTTCTTTTCAGCAGCTGCCACCGTCTTCTGTGCATCTCGGAGCCTCTGGCGACGAGCAAGACTTGCCAAGGTGGGACGCATCAGGACCAAGTCAAAACCCAGGCAAGTTGTCCTGGAACGCTTTCCATTCGCTTGCCGAGAGTGAATTCAAGAGGCAGGAGAGCGGCAGCCACCGTCCTCCGGCAGTCGGAAGGCTTGGCACACAAGCCCGCTTCTTTGCGGCTTCGTTCTTCGCCTCTTCCAAGCAACCGCGATCTCTGCTTCTCGGAGGCGAAGAAGCGGCTAATTCGCGCACAGCTCAGTAGAGCGGCAGCGCAGCGCTCCGGAGCGCCGCTTCAAGCCGAAAGACGCCGGGAAGCGGCACTTTCCTCCGGATAGCTCCGGAGCCGCGCTTCTGCTTCTCTAGTCATCTCTAGCTTAGCGAAAAGCTTTCCCACTCCAGTTGGCAAGGGGAGAGCGTACCTGCACTGCACACTAACCGCAGTTTGCAAAGAAAGAGGATTTGCTGCACATTCCAAGGACACGGCTCTTTCCGAGGCAATCTGCAACCTGCTGTCAGATGGAAGTGCTCTCTGCCCTCTCCTGCCCAGCTCTAGGTACTAGCGGGCACTTTCCAGCCTGGCCGAGGCAAACCACCTCCAGAGATGTCACAGAGCATAAGTGGAGCACAGATGCTCAAAAGCAGCAAAGCTGAAGAGCCTGGCTCAGCTTCACTAGTGTGCAATTGACTGACTGCGAAAAACAAAGCAGCAGAGCACCGGGCTTCTGGGCGCTGTGAAGGCAATTGCCAAAACCAGGCGGCTGCTCCTTCCCAAGCACAGGCAGCTGCCTATGTTCTTGCTTGTCGACAAACTCACCGCTGCCCTTCTTTTCAGCAGCTGCCACCGTCTTCGGTGCATCTCGGAGCCTCTGGCGACGAGCAAGACTTGCCAAGGTGGGACGCATCAGGACGAAGTCAAAACCCAGGCAAGTTGTCCTGGAACGCTTCCCATTCGCTTGCCGAGAGTGAATTCAAGAGGCAGGAGAGCGGCAGCCACCGTCCTCCAGCAGTCGGAAGGCTTGGCACACAAGCCCGCTTCTTTGCGGCTTCGTTCTTCGCCTCTTCCAAGCAACCGCGATCTCTGCTTCTCGGAGGCGAAGAAGCGGCTAATTCGCGCACAGCTCAGTAGAGCGGCAGCGCAGCGCTCCGGAGCGCCGCTTCAAGCCGAAAGACGCCGGGAAGCGGCACTTTCCTCCGGATAGCTCCGGAGCCGCGCTTCTGCTTCTCTAGTCATCTCTAGCTTAGCGAAAAGCTTTCCCACTCCAGTTGGCAAGGGGAGAGCGTACCTGCACTGCACACTAACCGCGGTTTGCAAAGAAAGAGGATTTGCTGCACATTCCAAGGACACGGCTCTTTCCGAGGCAATCTGCAACCTGCTGTCAGATGGAAGTGCTCTCTGCCCTCTCCTGCCCAGCTCTAGGTACTAGCGGGCACTTTCCAGCCTGGCCGAGGCAATCCACCTCCAGAGATGTCACAGAGCATAAGTGGAGCACAGATGCTCAAAAGCAGCAAAGCTGAAGAGCCTGGCTCAGCTTCACTAGTGTGCAATTGACTGACTGCGAAAAACAAAGCAGCAGAGCACCGGGCTTCTGGGCCCTGTGAAGGCAATTGCCAAAACCAGGCGGCTGCTCCTTCCCAAGCACAGGCAGCTGCCTATGTTCTTGCTTGTCGACAAACTCACCGCTGCCCTTCTTTTCAGCAGCTGCCACCGTCTTCTGTGCATCTCGGAGCCTCTGGCGACGAGCAAGACTTGCCAAGGTGGGACGCATCAGGACCAAGTCAAAACCCAGGCAAGTTGTCCTGGAACGCTTTCCATTCGCTTGCCGAGAGTGAATTCAAGAGGCAGGAGAGCGGCAGCCACCGTCCTCCAGCAGTCGGAAGGCTTGGCACACAAGCCCGCTTCTTTGCGGCTTCGTTCTTCACCTCTTCCAAGCAACCGCGATCTCTGCTTCTCGGAGGCGAAGAAGCGGCTAATTCGCGCACAGCTCAGTAGAGCGGCAGCGCAGCGCTCCGGAGCGCCGCTTCAAGCCGAAAGACGCCGGGAAGCGGCACTTTCCTCCGGATAGCTCCGGAGCCGCGCTTCTGCTTCTCTAGTCATCTCTAGCTTAGCGAAAAGCTTTCCCACTCCAGTTGGCAAGGGGAGAGCGTACCTGCACTGCACACTAACCGCGGTTTGCAAAGAAAGAGGATTTGCTGCACATTCCAAGGACACGGCTCTTTCCGAGGCAATCTGCAACCTGCTGTCAGATGGAAGTGCTCTCTGCCCTCTCCTGCCCAGCTCTAGGTACTAGCGGGCACTTTCCAGCCTGGCCGAGGCAAACCACCTCCAGAGATGTCACAGAGCATAAGTGAGCACAGATGCTCAAAAGCAGCAAAGCTGAAGAGCCTGGCTCAGCTTCACTAGTGTGCAATTGACTGACTGCGAAAAACAAAGCAGCAGAGCACCGGGCTTCTGGGCGCTGTGAAGGCAATTGCCAAAACCAGGCGGCTGCTCCTTCCCAAGCACAGGCAGCTGCCTATGTTCTTGCTTGTCGACAAACTCACCGCTGCCCTTCTTTTCAGCAGCTGCCACCGTCTTCGGTGCATCTCGGAGCCTCTGGCGACGAGCAAGACTTGCCAAGGTGGGAGGCATCAGGACCAAGTCAAAACCCAGGCAAGTTGTCCTGGAACGCTTTCCATTCGCTTGCCGAGAGTGAATTCAAGAGGCAGGAGAGCGGCAGCCACCGTCCTCCAGCAGTCGGAAGGCTTGGCACACAAGCCCGCTTCTTTGCGGCTTCTGTTCTTCGCCTCTTCCAAGCAACCGCGATCTCTGCTTCTCGGAGGCGAAGAAGCGGCTAATTCGCGCACAGCTCAGTAGAGCGGCAGCGCAGCGCTCCGGAGCGCCGCTTCAAGCCGAAAGACGCCGGGAAGCGGCACTTTCCTCCGGATAGCTCCGGAGCCGCGCTTCTGCTTCTCTAGTCATCTCTAGCTTAGCGAAAAGCTTTCCCACTCCAGTTGGCAAGGGGAGAGCGTACCTGCACTGCACACTAACCGCGGTTTGCAAAGAAAGAGGATTTGCTGCACATTCCAAGGACACGGCTCTTTCCGAGGCAATCTGCAACCTGCTGTCAGATGGAAGTGCTCTCTGCCCTCTCCTGCCCAGCTCTAGGTACTAGCGGGCACTTTCCAGCCTGGCCGAGGCAAACCACCTCCAGAGATGTCACAGAGCATAAGTGGAGCACAGATGCTCAAAAGCAGCAAAGCTGAAGAGCCTGGCTCAGCTTCACTAGTGTGCAATTGACTGACTGCGAAAAACAAAGCAGCAGAGCACCGGGCTTCTGGGCGCTGTGAAGGCAATTGCCAAAACCAGGCGGCTGCTCCTTCCCAAGCACAGGCAGCTGCCTATGTTCTTGCTTGTCGACAAACTCACCGCTGCCCTTCTTTTCAGCAGCTGCCACCGTCTTCTGTGCATCTCGGAGCCTCTGGCGACGAGCAAGACTTGCCAAGGTGGGAGGCATCAGGACGAAGTCAAAACCCAGGCAAGTTGTCCTGGAACGCTTTCCATTCGCTTGCCGAGAGTGAATTCAAGAGGCAGGAGAGCGGCAGCCACCGTCCTCCAGCAGTCGGAAGGCTTCGCACACAAGCCCGCTTCTTTGCGGCTTCGTTCTTCGCCTCTTCCAAGCAACCGCGATCTCTGCTTCTCGGAGGCGAAGAAGCGGCTAATTCGCGCACAGCTCAGTAGAGCGGCAGCGCAGCGCTCCGGAGCGCGCTTCAAGCCGAAAGACGCCGGGAAGCGGCACTTTCCTCCGGATAGCTCCGGAGCCGCGCTTCTGCTTCTCTAGTCATCTCCTAGCTTAGCGAAAAGCTTTCCCACTCCAGTTGGCAAGGGGAGAGCGTACCTGCACTGCACACTAACCGCGGTTTGCAAAGAAGAGGATTTGCTGCACATTCCAAGGACACGGCTCTTTCCGAGGCAATCTGCAACCTGCTGTCAGATGGAAGTGCTCTCTGCCCTCTCCTGCCCAGCTCTAGGTACTAGCGGGCACTTTCCAGCCTGGCCGAGGCAAACCACCTCGAGAGATGTCACAGAGCATAAGTGGAGCACAGATGCTCAAAAGCAGCAAAGCTGAAGAGCCTGGCTCAGCTTCACTAGTGTGCAATTGACTGACTGCGAAAAACAAAGCAGCAGAGCACCGGGTTTCTGGGCCCTGTGAAGGCAATTGCCAAAACCAGGCGGCTGCTCCTTCCCAAGCACAGGCAGCTGCCTATGTTCTTGCTTGTCGACAAACTCACCGCTGCCCTTCTTTTCAGCAGCTGCCACCGTCTTCTGTGCATCTCGGAGCCTCTGGCGACGAGCAAGACTTGCCAAGGTGGGAGGCATCAGGACCAAGTCAAAACCCAGGCAAGTTGTCCTGGAACGCTTTCCATTCGCTTGCCGAGAGTGAATTCAAGAGGCAGGAGAGCGGCAGCCACCGTCCTCCAGCAGTCGGAAGGCTTGGCACACAAGCCCGCTTCTTTGCGGCTTCGTTCTTCGCCTCTTCCAAGCAACAGCGATCTCTGCTTCTCGGAGGCGAAGAAGCGGCTAATTGGCGCACAGCTCAGTAGAGCGGCAGCGGAGCGCTCCGGAGCGCCGCTTCAAGCCGAAAGACGCCGGGAAGCGGCACTTTCCTCCGGATAGCTCCGGAGCCGCGCTTCTGCTTCTCTAGTCATCTCTAGCTTAGCGAAAAGCTTTCCCACTCCAGTTGGCAAGGGGAGAGTGGACCTGCACTGCACACTAACCGCGGTTTGCAAAGAAAGAGGATTTGCTGCACATTCCAAGGACACGGCTCTTTCCGAGGCAATCTGCAACCTGCTGTCAGATGGAAGTGCTCTCTGCCCTCTCCTGCCCAGCTCTAGGTACTAGCGGGCACTTGCCAGCCTGGCCGAGGCAAACAACCTCGAGCGATGTCACAGAGCATAAGTGGAGCACAGATGCTCAAAAGCAGCAAAGCTGAAGAGCCTGGCTCAGCTTCACTAGTGTGCAATTGACTGACTGCGAAAAACAAAGCAGCAGAGCACCGGGCTTCTGGGCGCTGTGAAGGCAATTGCCAAAACCAGGCGGCTGCTCCTTCCCAAGCACAGGCAGCTGCCTATGTTCTTGCTTGTCGACAAACTCACCGCTGCCCTTCTTTTCAGCAGCTGCCCACCGTCTTCTGTGCATCTCGGAGCCTCTGGCGACGAGCAAGACTTGCCAAGGTGGGAGGCATCAGGACACAGTCAAAACCCCGGCAAGTTGTCCTGGAACGCTTTCCATTCGCTTGCCGAGAGTGAATTCAACAGGCAGGAGAGCGGCAGCCACCGTCCTCCAGGAGTCGGAAGGCTTGGCACACAAGCCCGCTTCTTTGCGGCTTCGTTCTTCGCCTCTTCCAAGCAACCGCGATCTCTGCTTCTCGGAGGCGAAGAAGCGGCTAATTCGCGCACAGCTCAGTAGAGCGGCAGCGCAGCGCTCCGGAGCGCCGCTTCAAGCCGAAAGACGCCGGGAAGCGGCACTTTCCTCCGGATAGCTCCGGAGCCGCGCTTCTGCTTCTCTAGTCATCTCTAGCTTAGCGAAAAGCTTTCCCACTCCAGTTGGCAAGGGGAGAGCGTACCTGCACTGCACACTAACCGCGGTTTGCAAAGAAAGAGGATTTGCTGCACATTCCAAGGACACGGCTCTTCCCGAGGCAATCTGCAACCTGCTGTCAGATGGAAGTGCTCTCTGCCCTCTCCTGCCCAGCTCTAGGTACTAGCGGGCACTTTCCAGCCTGGCCGAGGCAAACCACCTCCAGAGATGTCACAGAGCATAAGTGGAGCACAGATGCTCCAAAGCAGCAAGCTGAAGAGCCTGGCTCAGCTTCACTAGTGTGCAATTGACTGACTGCGAAAAACAAAGCAGCAGAGCACCGGGCTTCTGGGCGCTGTGAAGGCAATTGCCAAAACCAGGCAGCTGCTCCTTCCCAAGCACAGGCAGCTGCCTATGTTCTTGCTTGTCGACAAACTCACCGCTGCCCTTCTTTTCAGCAGCTGCCACCGTCTTCTGTGCATCTCGGAGCCTCTGGCGACGAGCAAGACTTGCCAAGGTGGGAGGCATCAGGACACAGTCAAAACCCAGGCAAGTTGTCCTGGAACGCTTTCCATTCGCTTGCCGAGAGTGAATTCAAGAGGCAGGAGAGCGGCAGCCACCGTCCTCCAGCAGTCGGAAGGCTTGGCACACAAGCCCGCTTCTTTGCGGCTTCGTTCTTCGCCTCTTCCAAGCAACCGCGATCTCTGCTTCTCGGAGGCGAAGAAGCGGCTAATTCGCGCACAGCTCAGTAGAGCGGCAGCGCAGCGCTCCGGAGCGCCGCTTCAAGCCGAAAGACGCCGGGAAGCGGCACTTTCCTCCGGATAGCTCCGGAGCCGCGCTTCTGCTTCTCTAGTCATCTCTAGCTTAGCGAAAAGCTTTCCCACTCCAGTTGGCAAGGGGAGAGCGTACCTGCACTGCACACTAACCGCGGTTTGCAAAGAAAGAGGATTTGCTGCACATTCCAAGGACACGGCTCTTTCCGAGGCAATCTGCAACCTGCTGTCAGATGGAAGTGCTCTCTGCCCTCTCCTGCCCAGCTCTAGGTACTAGCGGGCACTTGCCAGCCTGGCCGAGGCAAACAACCTCGAGAGATGTCACAGAGCATAAGTGGAGCACAGATGCTCAAAAGCAGCAAAGCTGAAGAGCCTGGCTCAGCTTCACTAGTGTGCAATTGACTGACTGCGAAAAACAAAGCAGCAGAGCACCGGGCTTCTGGGCGCTGTGAAGGCAATTGCCAAAACCAGGCAGCTGCTCCTTCCCAAGCACAGGCAGCTGCCTATGTTCTTGCTTGTCGACAAACTCACCGCTGCCCTTCTTTTCAGCAGCTGCCACCGTCTTCTGTGCATCTCGGAGCCTCTGGCGACGAGCAAGACTTGCCAAGGTGGGAGGCATCAGGACACAGTCAAAACCCCGGCAAGTTGTCCTGGAACGCTTTCCATTCGCTTGCCGAGAGTGAATTCAAGAGGCAGGAGAGCGGCAGCCACCGTCCTCCAGGAGTCGGAAGGCTTGGCACACAAGCCCGCTTCTTTGCGGCTTCGTTCTTCGCCTCTTCCAAGCAACCGCGATCTCTGCTTCTCGGAGGCGAAGAAGCGGCTAATTCGCGCACAGCTCAGTAGAGCGGCAGCGCAGCGCTCCGGAGCGCCGCTTCAAGCCGAAAGACGCCGGGAAGCGCCACTTTCCTCCGGATAGCTCCGGAGCCGCGCTTCTGCTTCTCTAGTCATCTCTAGCTTAGCGAAAAGCTTTCCCACTCCAGTTGGCAAGGGGAGAGCGTACCTGCACTGCACACTAACCGCGGTTTGCAAAGAAAGAGGATTTGCTGCACATTCCAAGGACACGGCTCTTTCCGAGGCAATCTGCAACCTGCTGTCAGATGGAAGTGCTCTCTGCCCTCTCCTGCCCAGCTCTAGGTACTAGCGGGCACTTTCCAGCCTGGCCGAGGCAAACAACCTCCAGAGATGTCACAGAGCATAAGTGGAGCACAGATGCTCAAAAGCAGCAAAGCTGAAGAGCCTGGCTCAGCTTCACTAGTGTGCAATTGACTGACTGCGAAAAACAAAGCAGCAGAGCACCGGGCTTCTGGGCGCTGTGAAGGCAATTGCCAAAACCAGGCAGCTGCTCCTTCCCAAGCACAGGCAGCTGCCTATGTTCTTGCTTGTCGACAAACTCACCGCTGCCCTTCTTTTCAGCAGCTGCCACCGTCTTCTGTGCATCTCGGAGCCTCTGGCGACGAGCAAGACTTGCCAAGGTGGGACGCATCAGGACACAGTCAAAACCCAAGCAAGCTGTCCTGGAACGCTTTCCATTCGCTTGCCGAGAGTGAATTCAAGAGGCAGGAGAGCGGCAGCCACCGTCCTCCAGCAGTCGGAAGGCTTGGCACACAAGCCCGCTTCTTTGCGGCTTCGTTCTTCGCCTCTTCCAAGCAACCGCGATCTCTGCTTCTCGGAGGCGAAGAAGCGGCTAATTCGCGCACAGCTCAGTAGAGCGGCAGCGCAGCGCTCCGGAGCGCCGCTTCAAGCCGAAAGACGCCGGGAAGCGGCACTTTCCTCCGGATAGCTCCGGAGCCGCGCTTCTGCTTCTCTAGTCATCTCTAGCTTAGCGAAAAGCTTTCCCACTCCAGTTGGCAAGGGGAGAGCGTACCTGCACTGCACACTAACCGCGGTTTGCAAAGAAAGAGGATTTGCTGCACATTCCAAGGACACGGCTCTTTCCGAGGCAATCTGCAACCTGCTGTCAGATGGAAGTGCTCTCTGCCCTCTCCTGCCCAGCTCTAGGTACTAGCGGGCACTTTCCAGCCTGGCCGAGGCAAACAACCTCCAGAGATGTCACAGAGCATAAGTGGAGAACAGATGCTCCAAAGCAGCAAAGCTGAAGAGCCTGGCTCAGCTTCACTAGTGTGCAATTGACTGACTGCGAAAAACAAAGCAGCAGAGCACCGGGCTTCTGGGCGCTGTGAAGGCAATTGCCAAAACCAGGCAGCTGCTCCTTCCCAAGCACAGGCAGCTGCCTATGTTCTTGCTTGTCGACAAACTCACCGCTGCCCTTCTTTTCAGCAGCTGCCACCGTCTTCTGTGCATCTCGGAGCCTCTGGCGACGAGCAAGACTTGCCAAGGTGGGACGCATCAGGACACAGTCAAAACCCAGGCAAGCTGTCCTGGAACGCTTTCCATTCGCTTGCCGAGAGTGAATTCAAGAGGCAGGAGAGCGGCAGCCACCGTCCTCCAGCAGTCGGAAGGCTTGGCACACAAGCCCGCTTCTTTGCGGCTTCGTTCTTCGCCTCTTCCAAGCAACCGCGATCTCTGCTTCTCGGAGGCGAAGAAGCGGCTAATTCGCGCACAGCTCAGTAGAGCGGCAGCGCAGCGCTCCGGAGCGCCGCTTCAAGCCGAAAGACGCCGGGAAGCGGCACTTTCCTCCGGATAGCTCCGGAGCCGCGCTTCTGCTTCTCTAGTCATCTCTAGCTTAGCGAAAAGCTTTCCCACTCCAGTTGGCAAGGGGAGAGCGTACCTGCACTGCACACTAACCGCGGTTTGCAAAGAAAGAGGATTTGCTGCACATTCCAAGGACACGGCTCTTTCCGAGGCAATCTGCAACCTGCTGTCAGATGGAAGTGCTCTCTGCCCTCTCCTGCCCAGCTCTAGGTACTAGCGGGCACTTGCCAGCCTGGCCGAGGCAAACATCCTCCAGAGATGTCACAGAGCATAAGTGGAGCACAGATGCTCAAAAGCAGCAAAGCTGAAGAGCCTGGCTCAGCTTCACTAGTGTGCAATTGACTGACTGCGAAAAACAAAGCAGCAGAGCACCGGGCTTCTGGGCGCTGTGAAGGCAATTGCCAAAACCAGGCAGCTGCTCCTTCCCAAGCACAGGCAGCTGCCTATGTTCTTGCTTGTCGACAAACTCACCGCTGCCCTTCTTTTCAGCAGCTGCCACCGTCTTCTGTGCATCTCGGAGCCTCTGGCGACGAGCAAGACTTGCCAAGGTGGGAGGCATCAGGACACAGTCAAAACCCAGGCAAGTTGTCCTGGAACGCTTTCCATTCGCTTGCCGAGAGTGAATTCAAGAGGCAGGAGAGCGGCAGCCACCGTCCTCCAGCAGTCGGAAGGCTTGGCACACAAGCCCGCTTCTTTGCGGCTTCGTTCTTCGCCTCTTCCAAGCAACCGCGATCTCTGCTTCTCGGAGGCGAAGAAGCGGCTAATTCGCGCACAGCTCAGTAGAGCGGCAGCGCAGCGCTCCGGAGCGCCGCTTCAAGCCGAAAGACGCCGGGAAGCGGCACTTTCCTCCGGATAGCTCCGGAGCCGCGCTTCTGCTTCTCTAGTCATCTCTAGCTTAGCGAAAAGCTTTCCCACTCCAGTTGGCAAGGGGAGAGCGTACCTGCACTGCACACTAACCGCGGTTTGCAAAGAAAGAGGATTTGCTGCACATTCCAAGGACACGGCTCTTTCCGAGGCAATCTGCAACCTGCTGTCAGATGGAAGTGCTCTCTGCCCTCTCCTGCCCAGCTCTAGGTACTAGCGGGCACTTTCCAGCCTGGCCGAGGCAAACAACCTCCAGAGATGTCACAGAGCATAAGTGGAGCACAGATGCTCAAAAGCAGCAAAGCTGAAGAGCCTGGCTCAGCTTCACTAGTGTGCAATTGACTGACTGCGAAAAACAAAGCAGCAGAGCACCGGGCTTCTGGGCGCTGTGAAGGCAATTGCCAAAACCAGGCAGCTGCTCCTTCCCAAGCACAGGCAGCTGCCTATGTTCTTGCTTGTCGACAAACTCACCGCTGCCCTTCTTTTCAGCAGCTGCCACCGTCTTCTGTGCATCTCGGAGCCTCTGGCGACGAGCAAGACTTGCCAAGGTGGGAGGCATCAGGACCAAGTCAAAACCCAGGCAAGTTGTCCTGGAACGCTTTCCATTCGCTTGCCGAGAGTGAATTCAAGAGGCAGGAGAGCGGCAGCCACCGTCCTCCAGCAGTCGGAAGGCTTGGCACACAAGCCCGCTTCTTTGCGGCTTCGTTCTTCGCCTCTTCCAAGCAACCGCGATCTCTGCTTCTCGGAGGCGAAGAAGCGGCTAATTCGCGCACAGCTCAGTAGAGCGGCAGCGCAGCGCTCCGGAGCGCCGCTTCAAGCCGAAAGACGCCGGGAAGCGGCACTTTCCTCCGGATAGCTCCGGAGCCGCGCTTCTGCTTCTCTAGTCATCTCTAGCTTAGCGAAAAGCTTTCCCACTCCAGTTGGCAAGGGGAGAGCGTACCTGCACTGCACACTAACCACGGTTTGCAAAGAAAGAGGATTTGCTGCACATTCCAAGGACACGGCTCTTTCCGAGGCAATCTGCAACCTGCTGTCAGATGGAAATGCTCTCTGCCCTCTCCTGCCCAGCTCTAGGTACTAGCGGGCACTTTCCAGCCTGGCCGAGGCAAACATCCTCCAGAGATGTCACAGAGCATAAGTGGAGCACAGATGCTCCAAAGCAGCAAAGCTGAAGAGCCTGGCTCAGCTTCACTAGTGTGCAATTGACTGACTGCGAAAAACAAAGCAGCAGAGCACCGGGCTTCTGGGCGCTGTGAAGGCAATTGCCAAAACCAGGCAGCTGCTCCTTCCCAAGCACAGGCAGCTGCCTATGTTCTTGCTTGTCGACAAACTCACCGCTGCCCTTCTTTTCAGCAGCTGCCACCGTCTTCTGTGCATCTCGGAGCCTCTGGCGACGAGCAAGACTTGCCAAGGTGGGAGGCATCAGGACCAAGTCAAAACCCAGGCAAGTTGTCCTGGAACGCTTTCCATTCGCTTGCCGAGAGTGAATTCAAGAGGCAGGAGAGCGGCAGCCACCGTCCTCCAGCAGTCGGAAGGCTTGGCACACAAGCCCGCTTCTTTGCGGCTTCGTTCTTCGCCTCTTCCAAGCAACCGCGATCTCTGCTTCTCGGAGGCGAAGAAGCGGCTAATTCGCGCACAGCTCAGTAGAGCGGCAGCGCAGCGCTCCGGAGCGCCGCTTCAAGCCGAAAGACGCCGGGAAGCGGCACTTTCCTCCGGATAGCTCCGGAGCCGCGCTTCTGCTTCTCTAGTCATCTCTAGCTTAGCGAAAAGCTTTCCCACTCCAGTTGGCAAGGGGAGAGCGTACCTGCACTGCACACTAACCGCGGTTTGCAAAGAAAGAGGATTTGCTGCACATTCCAAGGACACGGCTCTTTCCGAGGCAATCTGCAACCTGCTGTCAGATGGAAGTGCTCTCTGCCCTCTCCTGCCCAGCTCTAGGTACTAGCGGGCACTTTCCAGCCTGGCCGAGGCAAACAACCTCCAGAGATGTCACAGAGCATAAGTGGAGCACAGATGCTCAAAAGCAGCAAAGCTGAAGAGCCTGGCTCAGCTTCACTAGTGTGCAATTGACTGACTGCGAAAAACAAAGCAGCAGAGCACCGGGCTTCTGGGCGCTGTGAAGGCAATTGCCAAAACCAGGCAGCTGCTCCTTCCCAAGCACAGGCAGCTGCCTATGTTCTTGCTTGTCGACAAACTCACCGCTGCCCTTCTTTTCAGCAGCTGCCACCGTCTTCTGTGCATCTCGGAGCCTCTGGCGACGAGCAAGACTTGCCAAGGTGGGAGGCATCAGGACCAAGTCAAAACCCAGGCAAGTTGTCCTGGAACGCTTTCCATTCGCTTGCCGAGAGTGAATTCAAGAGGCAGGAGAGCGGCAGCCACCGTCCTCCAGCAGTCGGAAGGCTTGGCACACAAGCCCGCTTCTTTGCGGCTTCGTTCTTCGCCTCTTCCAAGCAACCGCGATCTCTGCTTCTCGGAGGCGAAGAAGCGGCTAATTCGCGCACAGCTCAGTAGAGCGGCAGCGCAGCGCTCCGGAGCGCCGCTTCAAGCCGAAAGACGCCGGGAAGCGGCACTTTCCTCCGGATAGCTCCGGAGCCGCGCTTCTGCTTCTCTAGTCATCTCTAGCTTAGCGAAAAGCTTTCCCACTCCAGTTGGCAAGGAGAGAGCGTACCTGCACTGCACACTAACCGCGGTTTGCAAAGAAAGAGGATTTGCTGCACATTCCAAGGACACGGCTCTTTCCGAGGCAATCTGCAACCTGCTGTCAGATGGAAATGCTCTCTGCCCTCTCCTGCCCAGCTCTAGGTACTAGCGGGCACTTTCCAGCCTGGCCGAGGCAAACATCCTCCAGAGATGTCACAGAGCATAAGTGGAGCACAGATGCTCAAAAGCAGCAAAGCTGAAGAGCCTGGCTCAGCTTCACTAGTGTGCAATTGACTGACTGCGAAAAACAAAGCAGCAGAGCACCGGGCTTCTGGGCGCTGTGAAGGCAATTGCCAAAACCAGGCAGCTGCTCCTTCCCAAGCACAGGCAGCTGCCTATGTTCTTGCTTGTCGACAAACTCACCGCTGCCCTTCTTTTCAGCAGCTGCCACCGTCTTCTGTGCATCTCGGAGCCTCTGGCGACGAGCAAGACTTGCCAAGGTGGGAGGCATCAGGACCAAGTCAAAACCCAGGCAAGTTGTCCTGGAACGCTTTCCATTCGCTTGCCGAGAGTGAATTCAAGAGGCAGGAGAGCGGCAGCCACCGTCCTCCAGCAGTCGGAAGGCTTGGCACACAAGCCCGCTTCTTTGCGGCTTCGTTCTTCGCCTCTTCCAAGCAACCGCGATCTCTGCTTCTCGGAGGCGAAGAAGCGGCTAATTCGCGCACAGCTCAGTAGAGCGGCAGCGCAGCGCTCCGGAGCGCCACTTCAAGCCGAAAGACGCCGGGAAGCGGCACTTTCCTCCGGATAGCTCCGGAGCCGCGCTTCTGCTTCTCTAGTCATCTCTAGCTTAGCGAAAAGCTTTCCCACTCCAGTTGGCAAGGGGAGAGCGTACCTGCACTGCACACTAACCGCGGTTTGCAAAGAAAGAGGATTTGCTGCACATTCCAAGGACACGGCTCTTTCCGAGGCAATCTGCAACCTGCTGTCAGATGGAAGTGCTCTCTGCCCTCTCCTTGCCCAGCTCTAGGTACTAGCGGGCACTTTCCAGCCTGGCCGAGGCAAACCACCTCCAGAGATGTCACAGAGCATAAGTGGAGCACAGATGCTCAAAAGCAGCAAAGCTGAAGAGCCTGGCTCAGCTTCACTAGTGTGCAATTGACTGACTGCGAAAAACAAAGCAGCAGAGCACCGGGCTTCTGGGCGCTGTGAAGGCAATTGCCAAAACCAGGCAGCTGCTCCTTCCCAAGCACAGGCAGCTGCCTATGTTCTTGCTTGTCGACAAACTCCTTGCTGCCCTTCTTTTCAGCAGCTGCCACCGTCTTCTGTGCATCTCGGAGCCTCTGGCGACGAGCAAGACTTGCCAAGGTGGGAGGCATCAGGACACAGTCAAAACCCAGGCAAGTTGTCCTGGAACGCTTTCCATTCGCTTGCCGAGAGTGAATTCAAGAGGCAGGAGAGCGGCAGCCACCGTCCTCCAGCAGTCGGAAGGCTTGGCACACAAGCCCGCTTCTTTGCGGCTTCGTTCTTCGCCTCTTCCAAGCAACCGCGATCTCTGCTTCTCGGAGGCGAAGAAGCGGCTAATTCGCGCACAGCTCAGTAGAGCGGCAGCGCAGCGCTCCGGAGCGCCGCTTCAAGCCGAAAGACGCCGGGAAGCGGCACTTTCCTCCGGATAGCTCCGGAGCCGCGCTTCTGCTTCTCTAGTCATCTCTAGCTTAGCGAAAAGCTTTCCCACTCCAGTTGGCAAGGGGAGAGCGTACCTGCACTGCACACTAACCGCGGTTTGCAAAGAAAGAGGATTTGCTGCACATTCCAAGGACACGGCTCTTTCCGAGGCAATCTGCAACCTGCTGTCAGATGGAAGTGCTCTCTGCCCTCTCCTGCCCAGCTCTAGGTACTAGCGGGCACTTTCCAGCCTGGCCGAGGCAAACCACCTCCAGAGATGTCACAGAGCATAAGTGGAGCACAGATGCTCAAAAGCAGCAAAGCTGAAGAGCCTGGCTCAGCTTCACTAGTGTGCAATTGACTGACTGCGAAAAACAAAGCAGCAGAGCACCGGGCTTCTGGGCGCTGTGAAGGCAATTGCCAAAACCAGGCAGCTGCTCCTTCCCAAGCACAGGCAGCTGCCTATGTTCTTGCTTGTCGACAAACTCACCGCTGCCCTTCTTTTCAGCAGCTGCCACCGTCTTCTGTGCATCTCGGAGCCTCTGGCGACGAGCAAGACTTGCCAAGGTGGGAGGCATCAGGACACAGTCAAAACCCAGGCAAGTTGTCCTGGAACGCTTTCCATTCGCTTGCCGAGAGTGAATTCAAGAGGCAGGAGAGCGGCAGCCACCGTCCTCCAGCAGTCGGAAGGCTTGGCACACAAGCCCGCTTCTTTGCGGCTTCGTTCTTCGCCTCTTCCAAGCAACCGCGATCTCTGCTTCTCGGAGGCGAAGAAGCGGCTAATTCGCGCACAGCTCAGTAGAGCGGCAGCGCAGCGCTCCGGAGCGCCGCTTCAAGCCGAAAGACGCCGGGAAACGGCACTTTCCTCCGGATAGCTCCGGAGCCGCGCTTCTGCTTCTCTAGTCATCTCTAGCTTAGCGAAAAGCTTTCCCACTCCAGTTGGCATGGGAGAGCGTACCTGCACTGCACACTAACCGCGGTTTGCAAAGAAAGAGGATTTGCTGCACATTCCAAGGACACGGCTCTTTCCGAGGCAATCTGCAACCTGCTGTCAGATGGAAGTGCTCTCTGCCCTCTCCTGCCCAGCTCTAGGTACTAGCGGGCACTTTCCAGCCTGGCCGAGGCAAACCACCTCCAGAGATGTCACAGAGCATAAGTGGAGCACAGATGCTCAAAAGCAGCAAAGCTGAAGAGCCTGGCTCAGCTTCACTAGTGTGCAATTGACTGACTGCGAAAAACAAAGCAGCAGAGCACCGGGCTTCTGGGCGCTGTGAAGGCAATTGCCAAAACCAGGCAGCTGCTCCTTCCCAAGCACAGGCAGCTGCCTATGTTCTTGCTTGTCGACAAACTCCTTGCTGCCCTTCTTTTCAGCAGCTGCCACCGTCTTCTGTGCATCTCGGAGCCTCTGGCGACGAGCAAGACTTGCCAAGGTGGGAGGCATCAGGACACAGTCAAAACCCAGGCAAGTTGTCCTGGAACGCTTTCCATTCGCTTGCCGAGAGTGAATTCAAGAGGCAGGAGAGCGGCAGCCACCGTCCTCCAGCAGTCGGAAGGCTTGGCACACAAGCCCGCTTCTTTGCGGCTTCGTTCTTCGCCTCTTCCAAGCAACCGCGATCTCTGCTTCTCGGAGGCGAAGAAGCGGCTAATTCGCGCACAGCTCAGTAGAGCGGCAGCGCAGCGCTCCGGAGCGCCGCTTCAAGCCGAAAGACGCCGGGAAGCGGCACTTTCCTCCGGATAGCTCCGGAGCCGCGCTTCTGCTTCTCTAGTCATCTCTAGCTTAGCGAAAAGCTTTCCCACTCCAGTTGGCAAGGGGAGAGCGTACCTGCACTGCACACTAACCGCGGTTTGCAAAGAAAGAGGATTTGCTGCACATTCCAAGGACACGGCTCTTTCCGAGGCAATCTGCAACCTGCTGTCAGATGGAAGTGCTCTCTGCCCTCTCCTGCCCAGCTCTAGGTACTAGCGGGCACTTTCCAGCCTGGCCGAGGCAAACAACCTCCAGAGATGTCACAGAGCATAAGTGGAGCACAGATGCTCCAAAGCAGCAAAGCTGAAGAGCCTGGCTCAGCTTCACTAGTGTGCAATTGACTGACTGCGAAAAACAAAGCAGCAGAGCACCGGGCTTCTGGGCGCTGTGAAGGCAATTGCCAAAACCAGGCAGCTGCTCCTTCCCAAGCACAGGCAGCTGCCTATGTTCTTGCTTGTCGACAAACTCACCGCTGCCCTTCTTTTCAGCAGCTGCCACCGTCTTCTGTGCATCTCGGAGCCTCTGGCGACGAGCAAGACTTGCCAAGGTGGGACGCATCCGGACCAAGTCAAAACCCAGGCAAGTTGTCCTGGAACGCTTTCCATTCGCTTGCCGAGAGTGAATTCAAGAGGCAGGAGAGCGGCAGCCACCGTCCTCCAGCAGTCGGAAGGCTTGGCACACAAGCCCGCTTCTTTGCGGCTTCGTTCTTCGCCTCTTCCAAGCAACCGCGATCTCTGCTTCTCGGAGGCGAAGAAGCGGCTAATTCGCGCACAGCTCAGTAGAGCGGCAGCGCAGCGCTCCGGAGCGCCGCTTCAAGCCGAAAGACGCCGGGAAGCGGCACTTTCCTCCGGATAGCTCCGGAGCCGCGCTTCTGCTTCTCTAGTCATCTCTAGCTTAGCGAAAACCTTTCCCACTCCAGTTGGCAAGGGGAGAGCGTACCTGCACTGCACACTAACCGCGGTTTGCAAAGAAAGAGGATTTGCTGCACATTCCAAGGACACGGCTCTTTCCGAGGCAATCTGCAACCTGCTGTCAGATGGAAGTGCTCTCTGCCCTCTCCTGCCCAGCTCTAGGTACTAGCGGGCACTTTCCAGCCTGGCCGAGGCAAACCACCTCCAGAGATGTCACAGAGCATAAGTGGAGCACAGATGCTCAAAAGCAGCAAAGCTGAAGAGCCTGGCTCAGCTTCACTAGTGTGCAATTGACTGACTGCGAAAAACAAAGCAGCAGAGCACCGGGCTTCTGGGCGCTGTGAAGGCAATTGCCAAAACCAGGCAGCTGCTCCTTCCCAAGCACAGGCAGCTGCCTATGTTCTTGCTTGTCGACAAACTCACCGCTGCCCTTCTTTTCAGCAGCTGCCACCGTCTTCTGTGCATCTCGGAGCCTCTGGCGACGAGCAAGACTTGCCAAGGTGGGAGGCATCAGGACACAGTCAAAACCCAGGCAAGTTGTCCTGGAACGCTTTCCATTCGCTTGCCGAGAGTGAATTCAAGAGGCAGGAGAGCGGCAGCCACCGTCCTCCAGCAGTCAGAAGGCTTGGCACACAAGCCCGCTTCTTTGCGGCTTCGTTCTTCGCCTCTTCCAAGCAACCGCGATCTCTGCTTCTCGGAGGCGAAGAAGCGGCTAATTCGCGCACAGCTCAGTAGAGCGGCAGCGCAGCGCTCCGGAGCGCCGCTTCAAGCCGAAAGACGCCGGGAAACGGCACTTTCCTCCGGATAGCTCCGGAGCCGCGCTTCTGCTTCTCTAGTCATCTCTAGCTTAGCGAAAAGCTTTCCCACTCCATTTGGCAAGGGGAGAGCGGACCTGCACTGCACACTAACCGCGGTTTGCAAAGAAAGAGGATTTGCTGCACATTCCAAGGACACGGCTCTTTCCGAGGCAATCTGCAACCTGCTGTCAGATGGAAGTGCTCTCTGCCCTCTCCTGCCCAGCTCTAGGTACTAGCGGGCACTTTCCAGCCTGGCCGAGGCAAACCACCTCCAGAGATGTCACAGAGCATAAGTGGAGCACAGATGCTCCAAAGCAGCAAAGCTGAAGAGCCTGGCTCAGCTTCACTAGTGTGCAATTGACTGACTGCGAAAAACAAAGCAGCAGAGCACCGGGCTTCTGGGCGCTGTGAAGGCAATTGCCAAAACCAGGCAGCTGCTCCTTCCCAAGCACAGGCAGCTGCCTATGTTCTTGCTTGTCGACAAACTCCTTGCTGCCCTTCTTTTCAGCAGCTGCCACCGTCTTCTGTGCATCTCGGAGCCTCTGGCGACGAGCAAGACTTGCCAAGGTGGGAGGCATCAGGACACAGTCAAAACCCAGGCAAGTTGTCCTGGAACGCTTTCCATTCGCTTGCCGAGAGTGAATTCAAGAGGCAGGAGAGCGGCAGCCACCGTCCTCCAGCAGTCGGAAGGCTTGGCACACAAGCCCGCTTCTTTGCGGCTTCGTTCTTCGCCTCTTCCAAGCAACCGCGATCTCTGCTTCTCGGAGGCGAAGAAGCGGCTAATTCGCGCACAGCTCAGTAGAGCGGCAGCGCAGCGCTCCGGAGCGCCGCTTCAAGCCGAAAGACGCCGGGAAGCGGCACTTTCCTCCGGATAGCTCCGGAGCCGCGCTTCTGCTTCTCTAGTCATCTCTAGCTTAGCGAAAAGCTTTCCCACTCCAGTTGGCAAGGGGAGAGCGTACCTGCACTGCACACTAACCGCGGTTTGCAAAGAAAGAGGATTTGCTGCACATTCCAAGGACACGCCTCTTTCCGAGGCAATCTGCAACCTGCTGTCAGATGGAAGTGCTCTCTGCCCTCTCCTGCCCAGCTCTAGGTACTAGCGGGCACTTTCCAGCCTGGCCGAGGCAAACCACCTCCAGAGATGTCACAGAGCATAAGTGGAGCACAGATGCTCAAAAGCAGCAAAGCTGAAGAGCCTGGCTCAGCTTCACTAGTGTGCAATTGACTGACTGCGAAAAACAAAGCAGCAGAGCACCGGGCTTCTGGGCGCTGTGAAGGCAATTGCCAAAACCAGGCAGCTGCTCCTTCCCAAGCACAGGCAGCTGCCTATGTTCTTGCTTGTCGACAAACTCACCGCTGCCCTTCTTTTCAGCAGCTGCCACCGTCTTCTGTGCATCTCGGAGCCTCTGGCGACGAGCAAGACTTGCCAAGGTGGGAGGCATCAGGACACAGTCAAAACCCAGGCAAGTTGTCCTGGAACGCTTTCCATTCGCTTGCCGAGAGTGAATTCAAGAGGCAGGAGAGCGGCAGCCACCGTCCTCCAGCAGTCGGAAGGCTTGGCACACAAGCCCGCTTCTTTGCGGCTTCGTTCTTCGCCTCTTCCAAGCAACCGCGATCTCTGCTTCTCGGAGGCGAAGAAGCGGCTAATTCGCGCACAGCTCAGTAGAGCGGCAGCGCAGCGCTCCGGAGCGCCGCTTCAAGCCGAAAGACGCCGGGAAACGGCACTTTCCTCCGGATAGCTCCGGAGCCGCGCTTCTGCTTCTCTAGTCATCTCTAGCTTAGCGAAAAGCTTTCCCACTCCAGTTGGCATGGGAGAGCGTACCTGCACTGCACACTAACCGCGGTTTGCAAAGAAAGAGGATTTGCTGCACATTCCAAGGACACGGCTCTTTCCGAGGCAATCTGCAACCTGCTGTCAGATGGAAGTGCTCTCTGCCCTCTCCTGCCCAGCTCTAGGTACTAGCGGGCACTTTCCAGCCTGGCCGAGGCAAACCACCTCCAGAGATGTCACAGAGCATAAGTGGAGCACAGATGCTCAAAAGCAGCAAAGCTGAAGAGCCTGGCTCAGCTTCACTAGTGTGCAATTGACTGACTGCGAAAAACAAAGCAGCAGAGCACCGGGCTTCTGGGCGCTGTGAAGGCAATTGCCAAAACCAGGCAGCTGCTCCTTCCCAAGCACAGGCAGCTGCCTATGTTCTTGCTTGTCGACAAACTCACCGCTGCCCTTCTTTTCAGCAGCTGCCACCGTCTTCTGTGCATCTCGGAGCCTCTGGCGACGAGCAAGACTTGCCAAGGTGGGACGCATCAGGACCAAGTCAAAACCCAGGCAAGTTGTCCTGGAACGCTTTCCATTCGCTTGCCGAGAGTGAATTCAAGAGGCAGGAGAGCGGCAGCCACCGTCCTCCAGCAGTCGGAAGGCTTGGCACACAAGCCCGCTTCTTTGCGGCTTCGTTCTTCGCCTCTTCCAAGCAACCGCGATCTCTGCTTCTCGGAGGCGAAGAAGCGGCTAATTCGCGCACAGCTCAGTAAAGCGGCAGCGGAGCGCTCCGGAGCGCCGCTTCAAGCCGAAAGACGCCGGGAAGCGGCACTTTCCTCCGGATAGCTCCGGAGCCGCGCTTCTGCTTCTCTAGTCATCTCTAGCTTAGCGAAAAGCTTTCCCACTCCAGTTGGCAAGGGGAGAGCGTACCTGCACTGCACACTAACCGCGGTTTGCAAAGAAAGAGGATTTGCTGCACATTCCAAGGACACGGCTCTTTCCGAGGCAATCTGCAACCTGCTGTCAGATGGAAGTGCTCTCTGCCCTCTCCTGCCCAGCTCTAGGTACTAGCGGGCACTTTCCAGCCTGGCCGAGGCAAACCACCTCCAGAGATGTCATCGAGCATAAGTGGAGCACAGATGCTCAAAAGCAGCAAAGCTGAAGTGCCTGGCTCAGCTTCACTAGTGTGCAATTGACTGACTGCGAAAAACAAAGCAGCAGAGCACCGGGCTTCTGGGCGCTGTGAAGGCAATTGCCAAAACCAGGCAGCTGCTCCTTCCCAAGCACAGGCAGCTGCCTATGTTCTTGCTTGTCGACAAACTCACCGCTGCCCTTCTTTTCAGCAGCTGCCACCGTCTTCGGTGCATCTCGGAGCCTCTGGCGACGAGCAAGACTTGCCAAGGTGGGAGGCATCAGGACCAAGTCAAAACCCAGGCAAGTTGTCCTGGAACGCTTTCCATTCGCTTGCCGAGAGTGAATTCAAGAGGCAGGAGAGCGGCAGCCACCGTCCTCCAGCAGTCGGAAGGCTTGGCACACAAGCCCGCTTC
The DNA here is from genome assembly GCF_031753505.1 of Anomalospiza imberbis. Classification (NCBI taxonomy): domain Eukaryota; kingdom Metazoa; phylum Chordata; class Aves; order Passeriformes; family Viduidae; genus Anomalospiza; species Anomalospiza imberbis. The sequence continues at coordinate 43,667 of NW_027099923.1, forward strand.
TTTGCGGCTTCGTTCTTCGCCTCTTCCAAGCAACCGCGATCTCTGCTTCTCGGAGGCGAAGAAGCGGCTAATTCGCGCACAGCTCAGTAGAGCGGCAGCGCAGCGCTCCGGAGCGCCGCTTCAAGCCGAAAGACGCCGGGAAGCGGCACTTTCCTCCGGATAGCTCCGGAGCCGCGCTTCTGCTTCTCTAGACATCTCTAGCTTAGCGAAAAGCTTTCCCACTCCAGTTGGCAAGGGGAGAGCGTACCTGCACTGCACACTAACCGCGGTTTGCAAAGAAAGAGGATTTGCTGCACATTCCAAGGACACGGCTCTTTCCGAGGCAATCTGCAACCTGCTGTCAGATGGAAGTGCTCTCTGCCCTCTCCTGCCCAGCTCTAGGTACTAGCGGGCACTTTCCAGCCTGGCCGAGGCAAACAACCTCCAGAGATGTCACAGAGCATAAGTGGAGCACAGATGCTCCAAAGCAGCAAAGCTGAAGAGCCTGGCTCAGCTTCACTAGTGTGCAATTGACTGACTGCGAAAAACAAAGCAGCAGAGCACCGGGCTTCTGGGCGCTGTGAAGGCAATTGCCAAAACCAGGCAGCTGCTCCTTCCCAAGCACAGGCAGCTGCCTATGTTCTTGCTTGTCGACAAACTCACCGCTGCCCTTCTTTTCAGCAGCTGCCACCGTCTTCGATGCATCTCGGAGCCTCTGGCGACGAGCAAGACTTGCCAAGGTGGGACGCATCAGGACCAAGTCAAAACCCAGGCAAGTTGTCCTGGAACGCTTTCCATTCGCTTGCCGAGAGTGAATTCAAGAGGCAGGAGAGCGGCAGCCACCGTCCTCCAGCAGTCGGAAGGCTTGGCACACAAGCCCGCTTCTTTGCGGCTTCGTTCTTCGCCTCTTCCAAGCAACCGCGATCTCTGCTTCTCGGAGGCGAAGAAGCGGCTAATTCGCGCACAGCTCAGTAGAGCGGCAGCGCAGCGCTCCGGAGCGCCGCTTCAAGCCGAAAGACGCCGGGAAGCGGCACTTTCCTCCGGATAGCTCCGGAGCCGCGCTTCTGCTTCTCTAGTCATCTCTAGCTTAGCGAAAAGCTTTCCCACTCCATTTGGCAAGGGGAGAGCGTACCTGCACTGCACACTAACCGCGGTTTGCAAAGAAAGAGGATTTGCTGCACATTCCAAGGACACGGCTCTTTCCGAGGCAATCTGCAACCTGCTGTCAGATGGAAGTGCTCTCTGCCCTCTCCTGCCCAGCTCTAGGTACTAGCGGGCACTTTCCAGCCTGGCCGAGGCAAACAACCTCCAGAGATGTCACAGAGCATAAGTGGAGCACAGATGCTCCAAAGCAGCAAAGCTGAAGAGCCTGGCTCAGCTTCACTAGTGTGCAATTGACTGACTGCGAAAAACAAAGCAGCAGAGCACCGGGCTTCTGGGCGCTGTGAAGGCAATTGCCAAAACCAGGCAGCTGCTCCTTCCCAAGCACAGGCAGCTGCCTATGTTCTTGCTTGTCGACAAACTCACCGCTGCCCTTCTTTTCAGCAGCTGCCACCGTCTTCTGTGCATCTCGGAGCCTCTGGCGACGAGCAAGACTTGCCAAGGTAGGACGCATCAGGACACAGTCAAAACCCAGGCAAGCTGTCCTGGAACGCTTTCCATTCGCTTGCCGAGAGTGAATTCAAGAGGCAGGAGAGCGGCAGCCACCGTCCTCCAGCAGTCGGAAGGCTTGGCACACAAGCCCGCTTCTTTGCGGCTTCGTTCTTCGCCTCTTCCAAGCAACCGCGATCTCTGCTTCTCGGAGGCGAAGAAGCGGCTAATTCGCGCACAGCTCAGTAGAGCGGCAGCGCAGCGCTCCGGAGCGCCGCTTCAAGCCGAAAGACGCCGGGAAGCGGCACTTTCCTCCGGATAGCTCCGGAGCCGCGCTTCTGCTTCTCTAGTCATCTCTAGCTTAGCGAAAAGCTTTCCCACTCCAGTTGGCAAGGGGAGAGCGTACCTGCACTGCACACTAACCGCGGTTTGCAAAGAAAGAGGATTTGCTGCACATTCCAAGGACACGGCTCTTTCCGAGGCAATCTGCAACCTGCTGTCAGATGGAAGTGCTCTCTGCCCTCTCCTGCCCAGCTCTAGGTACTAGCGGGCACTTTCCAGCCTGGCCGAGGCAAACAACCTCCAGAGATGTCACAGAGCATAAGTGGAGCACAGATGCTCCAAAGCAGCAAAGCTGAAGAGCCTGGCTCAGCTTCACTAGTGTGCAATTGACTGACTGCGAAAAACAAAGCAGCAGAGCACCGGGCTTCTGGGCGCTGTGAAGGCAATTGCCAAAACCAGGCAGCTGCTCCTTCCCAAGCACAGGCAGCTGCCTATGTTCTTGCTTGTCGACAAACTCACCGCTGCCCTTCTTTTCAGCAGCTGCCACCGTCTTCTGTGCATCTCGGAGCCTCTGGCGACGAGCAAGACTTGCCAAGGTGGGACGCATCCGGACCAAGTCAAAACCCAGGCAAGTTGTCCTGGAACGCTTTCCATTCGCTTGCCGAGAGTGAATTCAAGAGGCAGGAGAGCGGCAGCCACCGTCCTCCAGCAGTCGGAAGGCTTGGCACACAAGCCCGCTTCTTTGCGGCTTCGTTCTTCGCCTCTTCCAAGCAACCGCGATCTCTGCTTCTCGGAGGCGAAGAAGCGGCTAATTCGCGCACAGCTCAGTAGAGCGGCAGCGCAGCGCTCCGGAGCGCCGCTTCAAGCCGAAAGACGCCGGGAAGCGGCACTTTCCTCCGGATAGCTCCGGAGCCGCGCTTCTGCTTCTCTAGTCATCTCTAGCTTAGCGAAAAGCTTTCCCACTCCAGTTGGCAAGGGGAGAGCGTACCTGCACTGCACACTAACCGCGGTTTGCAAAGAAAGAGGATTTGCTGCACATTCCAAGGACACGGCTCTTTCCGAGGCAATCTGCAACCTGCTGTCAGATGGAAGTGCTCTCTGCCCTCTCCTGCCCAGCTCTAGGTACTAGCGGGCACTTTCCAGCCTGGCCGAGGCAAACCACCTCCAGAGATGTCATCGAGCATAAGTGGAGCACAGATGCTCAAAAGCAGCAAAGCTGAAGAGCCTGGCTCAGCTTCACTAGTGTGCAATTGACTGACTGCGAAAAACAAAGCAGCAGAGCACCGGGCTTCTGGGCGCTGTGAAGGCAATTGCCAAAACCAGGCAGCTGCTCCTTCCCAAGCACAGGCAGCTGCCTATGTTCTTGCTTGTCGACAAACTCACCGCTGCCCTTCTTTTCAGCAGCTGCCACCGTCTTCGGTGCATCTCGGAGCCTCTGGCGACGAGCAAGACTTGCCAAGGTGGGAGGCATCAGGACCAAGTCAAAACCCAGGCAAGTTGTCCTGGAACGCTTTCCATTCGCTTGCCGAGAGTGAATTCAAGAGGCAGGAGAGCGGCAGCCACCGTCCTCCAGCAGTCGGAAGGCTTGGCACACAAGCCCGCTTCTTTGCGGCTTCGTTCTTCGCCTCTTCCAAGCAACCGCGATCTCTGCTTCTCGGAGGCGAAGAAGCGGCTAATTCGCGCACAGCTCAGTAGAGCGGCAGCGCAGCGCTCCGGAGCGCCGCTTCAAGCCGAAAGACGCCGGGAAGCGGCACTTTCCTCCGGATAGCTCCGGAGCCGCGCTTCTGCTTCTCTAGACATCTCTAGCTTAGCGAAAAGCTTTCCCACTCCAGTTGGCAAGGGGAGAGCGTACCTGCACTGCACACTAACCGCGGTTTGCAAAGAAAGAGGATTTGCTGCACATTCCAAGGACACGGCTCTTTCCGAGGCAATCTGCAACCTGCTGTCAGATGGAAGTGCTCTCTGCCCTCTCCTGCCCAGCTCTAGGTACTAGCGGGCACTTTCCAGCCTGGCCGAGGCAAACAACCTCCAGAGATGTCACAGAGCATAAGTGGAGCACAGATGCTCCAAAGCAGCAAAGCTGAAGAGCCTGGCTCAGCTTCACTAGTGTGCAATTGACTGACTGCGAAAAACAAAGCAGCAGAGCACCGGGCTTCTGGGCGCTGTGAAGGCAATTGCCAAAACCAGGCAGCTGCTCCTTCCCAAGCACAGGCAGCTGCCTATGTTCTTGCTTGTCGACAAACTCACCGCTGCCCTTCTTTTCAGCAGCTGCCACCGTCTTCGATGCATCTCGGAGCCTCTGGCGACGAGCAAGACTTGCCAAGGTGGGACGCATCAGGACCAAGTCAAAACCCAGGCAAGTTGTCCTGGAACGCTTTCCATTCGCTTGCCGAGAGTGAATTCAAGAGGCAGGAGAGCGGCAGCCACCGTCCTCCAGCAGTCGGAAGGCTTGGCACACAAGCCCGCTTCTTTGCGGCTTCGTTCTTCGCCTCTTCCAAGCAACCGCGATCTCTGCTTCTCGGAGGCGAAGAAGCGGCTAATTCGCGCACAGCTCAGTAGAGCGGCAGCGCAGCGCTCCGGAGCGCCGCTTCAAGCCGAAAGACGCCGGGAAGCGGCACTTTCCTCCGGATAGCTCCGGAGCCGCGCTTCTGCTTCTCTAGTCATCTCTAGCTTAGCGAAAAGCTTTCCCACTCCATTTGGCAAGGGGAGAGCGTACCTGCACTGCACACTAACCGCGGTTTGCAAAGAAAGAGGATTTGCTGCACATTCCAAGGACACGGCTCTTTCCGAGGCAATCTGCAACCTGCTGTCAGATGGAAGTGCTCTCTGCCCTCTCCTGCCCAGCTCTAGGTACTAGCGGGCACTTTCCAGCCTGGCCGAGGCAAACAACCTCCAGAGATGTCACAGAGCATAAGTGGAGCACAGATGCTCCAAAGCAGCAAAGCTGAAGAGCCTGGCTCAGCTTCACTAGTGTGCAATTGACTGACTGCGAAAAACAAAGCAGCAGAGCACCGGGCTTCTGGGCGCTGTGAAGGCAATTGCCAAAACCAGGCAGCTGCTCCTTCCCAAGCACAGGCAGCTGCCTATGTTCTTGCTTGTCGACAAACTCACCGCTGCCCTTCTTTTCAGCAGCTGCCACCGTCTTCTGTGCATCTCGGAGCCTCTGGCGACGAGCAAGACTTGCCAAGGTAGGACGCATCAGGACACAGTCAAAACCCAGGCAAGCTGTCCTGGAACGCTTTCCATTCGCTTGCCGAGAGTGAATTCAAGAGGCAGGAGAGCGGCAGCCACCGTCCTCCAGCAGTCGGAAGGCTTGGCACACAAGCCCGCTTCTTTGCGGCTTCGTTCTTCGCCTCTTCCAAGCAACCGCGATCTCTGCTTCTCGGAGGCGAAGAAGCGGCTAATTCGCGCACAGCTCAGTAGAGCGGCAGCGCAGCGCTCCGGAGCGCCGCTTCAAGCCGAAAGACGCCGGGAAGCGGCACTTTCCTCCGGATAGCTCCGGAGCCGCGCTTCTGCTTCTCTAGTCATCTCTAGCTTAGCGAAAAGCTTTCCCACTCCAGTTGGCAAGGGGAGAGCGTACCTGCACTGCACACTAACCGCGGTTTGCAAAGAAAGAGGATTTGCTGCACATTCCAAGGACACGGCTCTTTCCGAGGCAATCTGCAACCTGCTGTCAGATGGAAGTGCTCTCTGCCCTCTCCTGCCCAGCTCTAGGTACTAGCGGGCACTTTCCAGCCTGGCCGAGGCAAACAACCTCCAGAGATGTCACAGAGCATAAGTGGAGCACAGATGCTCCAAAGCAGCAAAGCTGAAGAGCCTGGCTCAGCTTCACTAGTGTGCAATTGACTGACTGCGAAAAACAAAGCAGCAGAGCACCGGGCTTCTGGGCGCTGTGAAGGCAATTGCCAAAACCAGGCAGCTGCTCCTTCCCAAGCACAGGCAGCTGCCTATGTTCTTGCTTGTCGACAAACTCACCGCTGCCCTTCTTTTCAGCAGCTGCCACCGTCTTCTGTGCATCTCGGAGCCTCTGGCGACGAGCAAGACTTGCCAAGGTGGGACGCATCCGGACCAAGTCAAAACCCAGGCAAGTTGTCCTGGAACGCTTTCCATTCGCTTGCCGAGAGTGAATTCAAGAGGCAGGAGAGCGGCAGCCACCGTCCTCCAGCAGTCGGAAGGCTTGGCACACAAGCCCGCTTCTTTGCGGCTTCGTTCTTCGCCTCTTCCAAGCAACCGCGATCTCTGCTTCTCGGAGGCGAAGAAGCGGCTAATTCGCGCACAGCTCAGTAGAGCGGCAGCGCAGCGCTCCGGAGCGCCGCTTCAAGCCGAAAGACGCCGGGAAGCGGCACTTTCCCTCCGGATAGCTCCGGAGCCGCGCTTCTGCTTCTCTAGTCATCTCTAGCTTAGCGAAAAGCTTTCCCACTCCAGTTGGCAAGGGGGAGAGCGTACCTGCACTGCACACTAACCGCGGTTTGCAAAGAAAGAGGATTTGCTGCACATTCCAAGGACACGGCTCTTTCCGAGGCAATCTGCAACCTGCTGTCAGATGGAAGTGCTCTCTGCCCTCTCCTGCCCAGCTCTAGGTACTAGCGGGCACTTTCCAGCCTGGCGAGGCAAACCACCTCCAGAGATGTCACAGAGCATAAGTGGAGCACAGATGCTCAAAAGCAGCAAAGCTGAAGAGCCTGGCTCAGCTTCACTAGTGTGCAATTGACTGACTGCGAAAAACAAAGCAGCAGAGCACCGGGGCTTCCTGGGCGCTGTGAAGGCAATTGCCAAAACCAGGCAGCTGCTCCTTCCCAAGCACAGGCAGCTGCCTATGTTCTTGCTTGTCGACAAACTCACCGCTGCCCTTCTTTTCAGCAGCTGCCACCGTCTTCTGTGCATCTCGGAGCCTCTGGCGACGAGCAAGACTGCCAAGGTGGGAGGCATCAGGGACACAGTCAAAACCCAGGCAAGTTGTCCTGGAACGCTTTCCATTCGCTTGCCGAGAGTGAATTCAAGAGGCAGGAGAGCGGCAGCCACCGTCCTCCAGCAGTCGGAAGGCTGGCACACAAGCCCGCTTCTTTGCGGCTTCGTTCTTCGCCTCTTCCAAGCAACCGCGATCTCTGCTTCTCGGAGGCGAAGAAGCGGCTAATTCGCGCACAGCTCAGTTGAGCGGCAGCGCAGCGCTCCGGAGCGCCGCTTCAAGCCGAAAGACGCCGGGAAACCGGCACTTTCCTCCGGATAGCTCCGGAGCCGCGCTTCTGCTTCTCTAGTCATCTCTAGCTTAGCGAAAAGCTTTCCCACTCCAGTTGGCATGGGAGAGCGTACCTGCACTGCTCACTAACCGCGGTTTGCAAAGAAAGAGGATTTGCTGCACATTCCAAGGACCGGCTCCTTTCCGAGGCAATCTGCAACCTGCTGTCAGATGGAAGTGCTCTCTGCCCTCTCCTGCCCAGCTCTAGGTACTAGCGGGCACTTTCCAGCCCTGGCCGAGGCAAACCACCTCCAGAGATGTCACAGAGCATAAGTGGAGCACAGATGCTCCAAAGCAGCAAAGCTGAAGAGCCTGGCTCAGCTTCACTAGTGTGCACAATTGACTGACTGCGAAAAAACAAAGCAGCAGAGCACCGGGCTTCTGGGCGCTGTGAAGGCAATTGCCAAAAACCAGGCAGCTGCTCCTTCCCAAGCACAGGCAGCTGCCTATGTTCTTGCTTGTCGACAAACTCCTTGCTGCCCTTCTTTTCAGCAGCTGCCACCGTCTTCTGTGCATCTCGGAGCCTCTGGCGACGAGCAAGACTTGCCAAGGTGGGAGGCATCAGGACCAAGTCAAAACGCAGGCAAGTTGTCCTGGAACGCTTTCCATTCGCTTGCCGAGAGTGAATTCAAGAGGCAGTGAGAGCGGCAGCCACCGTCCTCCAGGAGTCGGAAGGCTTGGCACACAAGCCCGCTTCTTTGCGGCTTCGTTCTTCGCCTCTTCCAAGCAACCGCGATCTCTGCTTCTCGAGGCGAAGAAGCGGCTAATTCGCGCACAGCTCAGTAGAGCGGCAGCGCAGCGCTCCGGAGCGCCGCTTCAAGCGAAAGACGCCGGAAGCGGCACTTTCTCCGGATAGCTCCGGAGCCGCGCTTCTGCTTCTCTAGTCATCTCTAGCTTAGCGAAAAGCTTTCCCCACTCCAGTTGGCAAGGGAGGAGCGTACCTGCACTGCACACTAACCGCGGTTTGCAAAGAAAGAGGATTTGCTGCACATTCCAAGGACACGGCTCTTTCCGAGGCAATCTGCAACCTGCTGTCAGATGGAAGTGCTCTCTGCCCTCTCCTGCCCAGCTCTAGGTACTAGCGGGCACTTTCCAGCCTGGCCGAGGCAAACCACCTCCAGAGATGTCACAGAGCATAAGTGGAGCACAGATGCTCCAAAAGCAGCAAAGCTGAAGAGCCTGGCTCAGCTTCACTAGTGTGCAATCTGACTGACTGCGAAAAACAAAGCAGCAGAGCACCGGGCTTCTGGGCGCTGTGAAGGCAATTGCCAAAACCAGGCAGCTGCTCCTTCCAAGCACAGGCAGCTGCCTATGTTCTTGCTTGTCGACAAACTCACGCTGCCCTTCTTTTCAGCAGCTGCCACCGTCTTCTGTGCATCTCGGAGCCTCTGGCGACGAGCAAGGACTTGCCCAAGGTGGGAGGCATCAGGACACAGTCAAAACCCAGGCAAGTTGTCCTGGAACGCTTTCCATTCGCTTGCCGAGAGTGAATTCAAGAGGCAGGAGAGCGGCAGCCACCGTCCTCCAGCAGTCGGAAGGCTTGGCACACAAGCCCGCTTCTTTGCGGCTTCGTTCTTCGCCTCTTCCAAGCAACCGCGATCTCTGCTTCTCGGAGGCGAAGAAGCGGCTAATTCGCGCACAGCTCAGTAGAGCGGCAGCGCAGCGCTCCGGAGCGCCGCTTCAAGCCGAAAGACGCCGGGAAGCGGCACTTTCCTCCGGATAGCTCCGGAGCCGCGCTTCTGCTTCTCTAGTCATCTCTAGCTTAGCGAAAAGCTTTCCCCACTCCAGTTGGCAAGGGGAGAGGCGTACCTGCACTGCACACTAACCGCGGTTTGCAAAGAAAGAGGATTTGCTGCACATTCCAAGGACACGGCTCCTTTCCGAGGCAATCTGCAACCTGCTGTCAGATGGAAGTGCTCTCTGCCCTCTCCTGCCCAGCTCTAGGTACTAGCGGGCACTTTCCAGCCTGGCCGAGGCAAACCACCTCCAGAAGATGTCACAGAGCATAAGTGGAGCACAGATGCTCCAAAGCAGCAAAAGCTGAAGAGCCTGGCTCAGCTTCACTAGTGTGCCAATTGACTGACTGCGAAAAACAAAGCAGCAGAGCACCGGGCTTCTGGGCGCTGGTGAAGGCAATTGCCAAAACCAGGCAGCTGCTCCTTCCCAAGCACAGCAGCTGCCTATGTTCTTGCTTGTCGACAAACTCACCGCTGCCCTTCTTTTCAGCAGCTGCCACCGTCTTCTGTGCATCTCGGAGCCTCTGGCGACGAGCAAGACTTGCCAAGGTGGGAGGCATCAGGACACAGTCAAAACCCAGGCAAGTTGTCCTGGAACGCTTTCCATTCGCTTGCCGAGAGTGAATTCAAGAGGCAGGAGAGCGGCAGCCACCGTCCTCCAGCAGTCGGAAGGCTTGGCACACAAGCCCGCTTCTTTGCGGCTTCGTTCTTCGCCTCTTCCAAGCAACCGCGATCTCTGCTTCTCGGAGGCGAAGAAGCGGCTAATTCTGCGCACAGCTCAGTAGAGCGGCAGCGCAGCGCTCCGGAGCGCCGCTTCAAGCCGAAAGACGCCGGGAAGCGGGCACTTTCCTCCGGATAGCTCCGGAGCCGCGCTTCTGCTTCTCTAGTCATCTCTAGCTTAGCGAAAAGCTTTCCCACTCCAGTTGGCAAGGGGAGAGTGGACCTGCACTGCACACTAACCGCGGTTTGCAAAGAAAGAGGATTTGCTGCACATTCCAAGGACACGGCTCTTTCCGAGGCAATCTGCAACCTGCTGTCAGATGGAAGTGCTCTCTGCCCTCTCCTGCCCAGCTCTAGGTACTAGCGGGGCACTTTCCAGCCTGGCCGAGGCAAACCACCTCCAGAGATGTCACAGAGCATAAGTGGAGCACAGATGCTCCAAAGCAGCAAAGCTGAAGAGCCTGGCTCAGCTTCACTAGTGTGCAATTGACTGACTGCGAAAAACAAAGCAGCAGAGCACGGGCTTCTGGGCGCTGTGAAGGCAATTGCCAAAACCAGGCAGCTGCTCCTTCCCAAGCACAGGCAGCTGCCTAAGTTCTTGCTTGTCGACAAACTCCTTGCTGCCCTTCTTTTCAGCAGCTGCCACCGTCTTCTGTGCATCTCGGAGCCTCTGGCGACGAGCAAGACTTGCCAAGGTGGGAGGCATCAGGACCAAGTCAAAACCCAGGCAAGTTGTCCCTGGAACGCTTTCCATTCGCTTGCCGAGAGTGAATTCAAGAGGCAGGAGAGCGGCAGCCACCGTCCTCCAGCAGTCGGAAGGCTTGGCACACAAGCCCGCTTCTTTGCGCGCTTCGTTCTTCGCCTCTTCCAAGCAACCGCGATCTCTGCTTCTCGGAGGCGAAGAAGCGGCTAATTCGCGCACAGCTCAGTAGAGCGGCCAGCGCCAGCGCTCCGGAGCGCCGCTTCAAGCCGAAAGACGCCGGGAAGCGGCACTTTCCTCCGGATAGCTCCGGAGCCGCGCTTCTGGCTTCTCTAGTCATCTCTAGCTTAGCGAAAAGCTTTCCCACTCCAGTTGGCAAGGGGAGAGTGGACCTGCACTGCACACTAACCGCGGTTTGCAAAGAAAGAGGATTTGCTGCACATTCCAAGGACACGGCTCTTTCCGAGGCAATCTGCAACCTGCTGTCAGATGGAAGTGCTCTCTGCCCTCTCCTGCCCAGCTCTAGGTACTAGCGGGCACTTTCCAGCCTGGCCGAGGCAAACCACCTCCAGAGATGTCACAGAGCATAAGTGGAGCACAGATGCTCCAAAGCAGCAAAGCTGAAGAGCCTGGCTCAGCTTCACTAGTGTGCAATTGACTGACTGCGAAAAACAAAGCAGCAGAGCACCGGGCTTCTGGGCGCTGTGAAGGCAATTGCCAAAACCAGGCAGCTGCTCCTTCCCCAAGCACAGGCCAGCTGCCTATGTTCTTGCTTGTCGACAAAACTCCTTGCTGCCCTTCTTTTCAGCAGCTGCCACCGTCTTCTGTGCATCTCGGAGCCTCTCGGCGACGAGCAAGACTTGCCAAGGTGGGAGGCATCAGGACCAAGTCAAAACCCAGGCAAGTTGTCCTGGAACGCTTTCCATTCGCTTGCCGAGAGTGAATTCAAGAGGCAGGAGAGCGGCAGCCACCGTCCTCCAGCAGTCGGAAGGCTTGGCACACAAGCCCCGCTTCTTTGCGGCTTCGTTCTTCGCCTCTTCCAAGCAACCGCGATCTCTGCTTCTCGGAGGCGAAGAAGCGGCTAATTCGCGCACCAGCTCAGTAGAGCGGCAGCGCAGCGCTCCGGAGCGCCGCTTCAAGCCGAAAAGACGCCGGGAAGCGGCACTTTCCTCCGGATAGCTCCGGAGCCGCGCTTCTGCTTCTCTAGTCATCTCTAGCTTAGCGAAAAGCTTTCCCACTCCAGTTGGCAAGGGGAGAGCGTACCTGCACTGCACCACTAACCGCGGTTTGCAAAGAAAGAGGATTGCTGCACATTCCAAGGACACGGCTCTTTCCGAGGCAATCTGCAACCTGCTGTCAGATGGAAGTGCTCTCTGCCCTCTCCTGCCCAGCTCTAGGTACTAGCGGGCACTTTCCAGCCTGGCCGAGGCAAACAACCTCCAGAGATGTCACAGAGCATAAGTGGAGCACAGATGCTCAAAAGCAGCAAAGCTGAAGAGCTGGCTCAGCTTCACTAGTGTGCAATTGACTGACTGCGAAAAACAAAGCAGCAGAGCACCGGGCTTCTGGGGCGCTGTGAAGGGCAATTGCCAAAACCAGAGCAGCTGCTCCTTCCCAAGCACAGGCAGCTGCCTATGTTCTTGCTTGTCGACAAACTCACCGCTGCCCTTCTTTTCAGCAGCTGCCACCGTCTTCTGTGCATCTCGGAGCCTCTGGCGACGAGCAAGACTTGCCAAGGTGGGAGGCATCAGGACCAAGTCAAAACCCCGGCAAGTTGTCCTGGAACGCTTTCCATTCGCCTTGCCGAGAGTGAATTCAACAGGCAGGAGAGCGGCAGCCACCGTCCTCCAGCAGTCGGAAGGCTTGGCACACAAGCCCGCTTCTTTGCGGCTTCGTTCTTCGCCTCTTCCAAGCAACCGCGATCTCTGCTTCTCGGAGGCCGAAGAAGCGGCTAATTCGCGCACAGCTCAGTAGAGCGGCAGCGCAGCGCTCCGGAGCGCCGCTTCAAGCCGAAAGACGGCCGGGAAGCGGCACTTTCCTCCGGATAGCTCCGGAGCCGCGCTTCTGCTTCTCTAGTCATCTCTAGCTTAGCGAAAAGCTTTCCCCACTCCAGTTGGCAAGGGGAGAGCGTACCTGCACTGCACACTAACCGCGGTTTGCAAGAAAGAGGATTTGCTGCACATTCCAAGGACACGGCTCTTTCGAGGCAATCTGCAACCTGCTGTCAGATGGAAGTGCTCTCTGCCTCTCCTGCCCAGCTCTAGGTACTAGCGGGCACTTGCCAGCCTGGCCGAGGCAAACATCCT
>NW_027099923.1:56415-115426 GCF_031753505.1 Anomalospiza imberbis
GCAGGAGAGCGGCAGCCACCGTCCACCAGCAGTCGGAAGGCTTCGCACACAAGTCCGCTTCTTTGCGGCTTCGTTCTTCACCTCTTCCAAGCAACCGCGATCTCTGCCTCTCAGAGGCGAAGAAGCGGCCTGTTCGCGCAGAGCTCCGTAGAGCAGCAGCGGAGCCCTCCGGAGCGCCGCTTCGAGCCGAAAGACGCCGGGTAGCGGCACTTTCCTCCGGATAGCTCCGGAGCCGCGCTTCTGCTTCTCTAGTCGTCTCTATCTTAGCGAAAAGCTTTCCCACTCCATTTGGCAAAGGGAGTGGGGTACCTGCACTGCACACTAACCGCGGTTTGCAAAGAAAGAGGATTTGCTGCACATTCCAAGGACACGGCTCTTTCCGAGGCAATCTGCAACCTGCTGTCAGATGGAAGTGCTCTCTGCCCTCTTCTGCCCAGCTCTATGTACTAGCGGGCACTTTCCAGCCTGGCCGAGGCAAACAACCTCGAGTGATGTCACAGAGCATTAAGTGGAGCACAGATGCTCAAAAGCAGCAAAGCTGAAGAGCCTGGCTCAGCTTCACTAGTGTGCAATTGACTGACTGCGAAAAACAAAGCAGCAGAGCACCGGGCTTCTGGGCGCTGTGAAGGCAATTGCCAAAACCAGGCAGCTGCTCCTTCCCAAGCACAGTCAGCTGCCTATGTTCTTGCTTGTTCACAAACTCACCGCTGCCCTTCTTTTCAGTAGCTGCCACCTTGTTCTGTGCATCTCGAAGCCTCTGGCGACGAGCAAGACTTGCCAAGGTGGGACGCATCAGGACCAAGTAAAAACCCAGGCAAGTTGTCCTGGAACGATTTCCATTCGCTTGCCGAGAGTGAATTCAAGAGGCAGGGGTGCGGCAGCCACCGTCCTCCAGCAGTCGGAAGGCTTCGCACACAAGCCCGCTTCTTTGCGGCTTCGTTCTTCGCCTCTTCCAAGCAACCGCGATCACTGCCTCTCGGAGGCGAAGAAGCGGCTAGTTCGCGCACAGCTCAGTAGAGCGGCAACGGAGAGCTTCGAAGCGCCGCTTCAAGCCGAAAGACGCCGGGAGGCGGCACTTTCCTCGGATAGCTCCGGAGCCACGTTTCTGCTTCTCTAGTCGTCTCTATCTTAGCGAAAAGCTTTCCCACTCAAATTTGCAAAGGGAGAGGGTGCCTGCACTGCACACTAACTGCGGTTTGCAAAGAAAGAGGATTTGCTGCACGTTCCAAGGACACGGCTCTTTCCGAGGCAATCTGCAACCTGCTGTCAGATGGAAGTGCTCTCTGCCCTCTCCTGCCCAGCTCTATGTACTAGCGGGCACTTTCCAGCCTGGGCGAGGCAAACAACCTCGAGAGATGTCACAGAGCATAAGTGGAGCACAGATGCTCAAAAGCAGCAAAGCTGAAGAGCCTGGCTCAGCTTCACTAGTGTGCAATTGACTGACTGCGAAAAACAAAGCAGCAGAGCACCGGCTTCTGGGCGCTGTGAAGGCAATTGCCAAAACCAGGCAGCTGCTCCTTCCCAAGCACAGTCAGCTGCCTATGTTCTTGCTTGTTCACAAAACTCACCGCTGCCCTTCTTTTCAGCAGCTGCCACCGTGTTCTGTGCATCTCGGAGCCTCTGGCGACGAGCAAGACTTGCCAAGGTGGGACGCATCAGGACCAAGTAAAAACCCAGGCAAGTTGTCCTGGAACGCTCTCCATTCGTTTGCCGAGAGTGAATTCAAGAGGCAGGGGAGCGGCAGCCACCGTCCTCCAGCAGTCGGAAGGCTTCGCACACAAGTCCGCTTCTTTGTGGCTTCGTTCTTCACCTCTTCTAAGAAACCGCGATCTCTGCCTCTCGGAGGCGAAGAAGCGGCCTGTTCGCGCAGAGCTCCGTTTGAGCGGCAGCAAAGCGCTCCAGAGCGCCGCTTCAAGCCGAAAGATGCCGGGGAACCGGCACTTCCCTCTGGATAGCTCCGGAGCCGCGCTTCTGCTTCTCTAGTCGTCTCTATCGTAGCCAAAAGCATTCCCACTCCATTTGGCAAGGGGAGAGTTGTACCTGCACTGCACACTAACCGCGGTTTACAAAGAAAGAGGATTTGCTGCACATTCCAAGGACACGGCTCTTTCCGAGGCAATCTGCAACCTGCTGTCAGATGGAAGTGCTCTCTGCCCTCTCGTGCACAGCTAAATTTACTAGCGGGCACTTTCCAGCCTGGCCGAGGCAAACAACCTCGAGAGATGTCACAGAGCATAAGTGGCGCACAGATGCTCAAAAGCAGCAAAGCTGAAGAGCCTGGCTCAGCTTCACTAGTGTGCAATTGACTGACTGCGAAAAACAAAGCAGCAGAGCACCGGGCTTCTGGGCGCTGTGAAGGCAATTGCCAAAACAGGCAGCTGCTCCTTCCCAAGCACAGTCAGCTGCCTATGTTCTTGCTTGTCGACAAACTCACCGCTGCCCTTCTTTTCAGCAGCTGCCACCGTGTTCTGTGCATCTCGGAGCCTCTGGCGACGAGCAAGACTTGCCAAGGTGGGACGCATCAGGACCAAGTAAAAAACCAGGCAAGTTGTCCTGGAACGCTTTCCATTCGCTTGCCGAGAGCGAATTCAACAGGCAGGAGAGCGGCAGCCACCGTCCTCCGGCAGTCTGAAGGCTTCGCACACAAGCCCGCTTCTTTGCGGCTTCGTTCTTCGCCTCTTCCAAGCAACCGCGATCGCTGCCTCTCGGAGGCGAAGAAGCGGCTAGTTCGCTCGCAGCTCAGTAGAGCGGCAACGGAGAGCTCCAGAGCGCCGCTTCAAGCCGAAAGACGCCGGGAACCGGCACTTCTCTCCGGATAGCTCCGGAGCCACGCTTCTGCTTCTCTAGTCGTCTCTATCTTAGCGAAAAGCTTTCCCACTCAAATTTGCAAAGGGAGAGGGTGCCTGCACTGCACACTAACGGCGGTTTGCAAAGAAAGAGGATTTGCTGCACGTTCCAAGGACACGGCTCTTTCCGAGGCAATCTGCAACCTGCTGTCAGATGGAAGTGCTCTCTGCCCTCTCCTGCCCAGCTCTATGTACTAGCGGGCACTTTCCAGCCTGGGCGAGGCAAACAACCTCGAGAGATGTCACAGAGCATAAGTGGAGCACAGATGCTCAAAAGCAGCAAAGCTGAAGAGCCTGGCTCAGCTTCACTAGTGTGCAATTGACTGACTGCGAAAAACAAAGCAGCAGAGCACCGGGCTTCTGGGCGCTGTGAAGGCAATTGCCAAAACCAGGCAGCTGCTCCTTCCCAAGCACAGTCAGCTGCCTATGTTCTTGCTTGTCGACAAACTCACCGCTGCCCTTCTTTTCAGCAGCTGCCACCGTGTTCTGTGCATCTCGGAGCCTCTGGCGACGAGCAAGACTTGCCAAGGTGGGACGCATCAGGACCAAGTAAAAAACCAGGCAAGTTGTCCTGGAACGCTTTCCATTCGCTTGCCGAGAGCGAATTCAACAGGCAGGAGAGCGGCAGCCACCATCCTCCGGCAGTCGGAAGGCTTCGCACACAAGCCCGCTTCTTTGCGGCTTCGTTCTTCGCCTCTTCCAAGCAACCGCGATCGCTGCCTCTCGGAGGCGAAGAAGCGGCTAGTTCGCTCGCAGCTCAGTAGAGCGGCAACGGAGAGCTCCAGAGCGCCGCTTCAAGCCGAAAGACGCCGGGGGAGGCGGCACTTTCCTCCGGATAGCTCCGGAGCCACGCTTCTGCTTCTCTAGTCGTCTCTATCTTAGCGAAAAGCTTTCCCACTCAAATTTGCAAAGGGAGAGGGTGCCTGCACTGCACACTAACCGCGGTTTGCAAAGAAAGAGGATTTGCTGCACGTTCCAAGGACACGGCTCTTTCCGAGGCAATCTGCAACCTGCTGTCAGATGGAAGTGCTCTCTGCCCTCTCCTGCCCAGCTCTATGTACTAGCGGGCACTTTCCAGCCTGGGCGAGGCAAACAACCTCGAGAGATGTCACAGAGCATAAGTGGAGCACAGATGTTCAAAAGCAGCAAAGCTGAAGAGCCTGGCTCAGCTTCACTAGTGTGCAATTGACTGACTGCGAAAAAACAAAGCAGCAGAGCACCGGGCTTCTGGGCGCTGTGAAGGCAATTGCCAAAACCAGGCAGCTGCTCCTTCCCAAGCACAGTCAGCTGCCTATGTTCTTGCTTGTTCACAAACTCACCGCTGCCCTTCTTTTCAGCAGCTGCCACCGTCTTCTGTGCATCTGGGAGCCTCTGGCAACGAGCAAGACTTGCCAAGGTGGGACGCATCAGGACCAAGTAAAAACCCAGGCAAGTTGTCCTGGAACGCTCTCCATTCGTTTGCCGAGAGTGAATTCAAGAGGCAGGGGAGCGGCAGCCACCGTCCTCCAGCAGTCGGAAGGCTTCGCACACAAGTCCGCTTCTTTGCGGCTTCGTTCTTCACCTCTTCCAAGAAACCGCGATCTCTGCCTCTCGGAGGCGAAGAAGCGGCCTGTTCGCGCAGAGCTCCGTTGAGCGGCAGCAAAGCGCTCCAGAGCGCCGCTTCAAGCCGAAAGATGCCGGGAACCGGCACTTCCCTCCGGATAGCTCCGGAGCCGCGCTTCTGCTTCTCTAGTCGTCTCTATCGTAGCCAAAAGCTTTCCCACTCCATTTGGCAAGGGGAGAGTGTACCTGCACTGCACACTAACCGCGGTTTACAAAGAAAGAGGATTTGCTGCGCATTCCAAGGACACGGCTCTTTCCGAGGCAATCTGCAACCTGCTGTCAGATGGAAGTGCTCTCTGCCCTCTCCTGCACAGCTAAATTTACTAGCGGGCACTTTCCAGCCTGGCCGAGGCAAACAACCTCGAGAGATGTCACAGAGCATAAGTGGAGCACAGATGCTCAAAAGCAGCAAAGCTGAAGAGCCTGGCTCAGCTTCACTAGTGTGCAATTGACTGACTGCGAAAAACAAAGCAGCAGAGCACTGGGCTTCTGGGCGCTGTGAAGGCAATTGCCAAAACCAGGCAGCTGCTCCTTCCCAAGCACAGTCAGCTGCCTATGTTCTTGCTTGTCGACAAACTCACCGCTGCCCTTCTTTTCAGCAGCTGCCACCGTGTTCTGTGCATCTCGGAGCCTCTGGCGACGAGCAAGACTTGCCAAGGTGGGACGCATCAGGACCAAGTAAAAACCCAGGCAAGTTGTCCTGGAACGCTTTCCATTCGCTTGCCGAGAGTGAATTCAAGAGGCAGGGGAGCGGCAGCCACCGTCCTCCAGCAGTCGGAAGGCTTCGCACACAAGCCCGCTTCATTGCGGCTTCGTTCTTCGCCTCTTCCAAGCAACCGCGATCTCTGCCTCTCGGAGGCGAAGAAGCGGCTAGTTCGCACACAGCTCAGTAGAGCGGCAGCGGAGCGCTCCGGAGCGCCGCTTCAAGCCGAAAGACGCCGGGAGGCGGCACTTTCCTCCGGATAGCTCCGGAGCCGCGCTTCTGCTTCTCTAGTCGTCTCTATCTTAGCCAAAAGCTTTCCCACTCCATTTGGCAAGGAGAGAGTGTACCTGCACTGCACACTAACCGCGGTTTGCAAAGAAAGAGGATTTGCTGCGCATTCCAAGGACACGGCTCTTTCCGAGGCAAACTGCAACCTGCTGTCAGATGGAAGTGCTCTCTGCCCTCTCCTGCACAGCTAAATTTACTAGCGGGCACTTTCCAGCCTGGGCGAGGCAAACAACCTCGAGAGATGTCACAGAGCATAAGTGGAGCACAGATGCTCAAAAGCAGCAAAGCTGAAGAGCCTGGCTCAGCTTCACTAGTGTGCAATTGACTGACTGCGAAAAACAAAGCAGCAGAGCACTGGGCTTCTGGGCGCTGTGAAGGCAATTGCCAAAACCAGGCAGCTGCTCCTTCCCAAGCACAGTCAGCTGCCTATGTTCTTGCTTGTCGACAAACTCACCACTGCCCTTCTTTTCAGCAGCTGCCACCGTGTTCTGTGCATCTCGGAGCCTCTCGCGACGAGCAAGACTTGCCAAGGTGGGAGGCATCAGGACCAAGTAAAAACCCAGGCAAGTTGTCCTGGAACGCTTTCCATTCGCTTGCTGAGAGTGAATTCAAGAGGCAGGGGAGCGGCAGCCACCGTCCTCCAGCAGTCGGAAGGCTTCGCACACAAGCCCGCTTCATTGCGGCTTCGTTCTTCGCCTCCTCCAAGCAACCGCGATCTCTGCCTCTCGGAGGCGAAGAAGCGGTCTGTTCGCGCAGAGCTCAGTAGAGCGGCAGCGGAGCGCTCCGGAGCGCCGCTTCAAGCCGAAAGACGCCGGGAAGCGGCACTTCCCTCTGGATAGCTCCGGAGCCGCGCTTCTGCTTCTCTAGTCGTCTCTATCTTAGCCAAAAGCTTTCCCACTCCATTTGACAAGGGGAGAGTGTACCTGCACTGCACACTAACCGCGGTTTGCAAAGAAAGAGGATTTGCTGCTCATTCCAGGGACACGGCTCTTTCCGAGGCAATCTGCAACCTGCTGTCAGATGGAAGTGCTCTCTGCCCTCTCTCCCCAGCTCTATGTACTAGCGGGCACTTTCCAGCCTGGGCGAGGCAAACAACCTCGAGAGATGTCGCAGAGCATAAGTGGCGCACAGATGCTCAAAAGCAGCAAAGCTGAAGAGCCTGGCTCAGCTTCACTAGTGTGCAATTGACTGACTGCGAAAAACAAAGCAGCAGAGCACTGGGCTTCTGGGCGCTGTGAAGGCAATTGCCAAAACCAGGCAGCTGCTCCTTCCCAAGCACAGTCAGCTGCCTATGTTCTTGCTTGTCGACAAACTCACCGCTGCCCTTCTTTTCAGCAGCTGCCACCGTGTTCTGTGCATCTCGGAGCCTCTGGCGACGAGCAAGACTTGCCAAGGTGGGACGCATCAGGACCAAGTAAAAACCCAGGCAAGTTGTCCTGGAACGCTTTCCATTCGCTTGCCGAGAGTGAATTCAAGAGGCAGGGGAGCGGCAGCCACCGTCCTCCAGCAGTCGGAAGGCTTCGCACACAAGTCCGCTTCTTCGCGGCTTCGTTCGTCACCTCTTCCAAGCAACCGCGATCTCTGCCTCTCGGAGGCGAAGAAGCGGCTAGTTCGCGCACAGCTCAGTAGAGCGGCAGCGGAGCGCTCCGGAGCGCCGCTTCAAGCCGAAAGACGCCGGGAGGCGGCACTTTCCTCTGGATAGCTCCGGAGCCGCGCTTCTGCTTCTCTAGTCGTCTCTATCGTAGCCAAAAGCTTTCCCACTCCATTTGGCAAGGGGAGAGTGTACCTGCACTGCACACTAACCGCGGTTTACAAAGAAAGAGGATTTGCTGCGCATTCCAAGGACACGGCTCTTTCCGAGGCAATCTGCAACCTGCTGTCAGATGGAAGTGCTCTCTGCCCTCTCGTGCACAGCTAAATTTACTAGCGGGCACTTTCCAGCCTGGCCGAGGCAAACAACCTCGAGAGATGTCACAGAGCATAAGTGGCGCACAGATGCTCAAAAGCAGCAAAGCTGAAGAGCCTGGCTCAGCTTCACTAGTGTGCAATTGACTGACTGCGAAAAACAAAGCAGCAGAGCACCGGGCTTCTGGGCGCTGTGAAGGCAATTGCCAAAACCAGGCAGCTGCTCCTTCCCAAGCACAGTCAGCTGCCTATGTTCTTGCTTGTTGACAAACTCACCGCTGCCCTTCTTTTCAGCAGCTGCCACCGTGTTCTGTGCATCTCGGAGCCTCTGGCGACGAGCAAGACTTGCCAAGGTGGGACGCATCAGGACCAAGTAAAAACCCAGGCAAGTTGTCCTGGAACGCTCTCCATTCGTTTGCCGAGAGTGAATTCAAGAGGCAGGGGAGCGGCAGCCACCGTCCTCCAGCAGTCGGAAGGCTTCGCACACAAGTCCGCTTCTTTGCGGCTTCGTTCTTCACCTCTTCCAAGAAACCGCGATCTCTGCCTCTCGGAGGCGAAGAAGCGGCCTGTTCGCGCAGAGCTCCGTTGAGCGGCAGCAAAGCGCTCCAGAGCGCCGCTTCAAGCCGAAAGATGCCGGGAACCGGCACTTCCCTCCGGATAGCTCCGGAGCCGCGCTTCTGCTTCTCTAGTCGTCTCTATCGTAGCCAAAAGCTTTCCCACTCCATTTGGCAAGGGGAGAGTGTACCTGCACTGCACACTAACCGCGGTTTACAAAGAAAGAGGATTTGCTGCGCATTCCAAGGACACGGCTCTTTCCGAGGCAATCTGCAACCTGCTGTCAGATGGAAGTGCTCTCTGCCCTCTCCTGCACAGCTAAATTTACTAGCGGGCACTTTCCAGCCTGGCCGAGGCAAACAACCTCGAGAGATGTCACAGAGCATAAGTGGAGCACAGATGCTCAAAAGCAGCAAAGCTGAAGAGCCTGGCTCAGCTTCACTAGTGTGCAATTGACTGACTGCGAAAAACAAAGCAGCAGAGCACTGGGCTTCTGGGCGCTGTGAAGGCAATTGCCAAAACCAGGCAGCTGCTCCTTCCCAAGCACAGTCAGCTGCCTATGTTCTTGCTTGTCGACAAACTCACCGCTGCCCTTCTTTTCAGCAGCTGCCACCGTGTTCTGTGCATCTCGGAGCCTCTGGCGACGAGCAAGACTTGCCAAGGTGGGAGGCATCAGGACCAAGTAAAAACCCAGGCAAGTTGTCCTGGAACGCTTTCCATTCGCTTGCCGTGAGTGAATTCAAGAGGCAGGAGAGCGGCAGCCACCGTCCTCCAGCAGTCGGAAGGCTTCGCACACAAGTCCGCTTCTTTGCGGCTTCGTTCTTCGCCTCTTCCAAGAAACTGCGATCTCTGCCCCTCGGAGGCGAAGAAGCGGCTAATTCGCGCACATCTCCGTAGAGCGGCAGCGGAGCGCTCCGGAGCGCGGCTTCAAGCCGAAAGACGCCGGGAAGCGGCACTTTCCTCCGGATAGCTCCGGAGCCGCGCTTCTGCTTCTCTAGGCCTCTCTATCTTATCGAAAATCTTTCCCACTCCATTTGGCAAGGGGAGAAGTTACCTGCACTGCACACTAACCGCGGTTTGCAAAGAAAGAGGATTTGCTGCACATTCCAAGGACACGGCTCTTTCCGAGGCAATCTGCAACCTGCTGTCAGATGGAAGTGCTCCCTGCCCTCTCCTGCCCAGCTCTACGTACTAGCGGGCACTATCCAGCTTGGGCGAGGCAAACAACCTCGAGAGAGTTCACAGAGCATAAGTGGAGCACAGATGCTCAAAAGCAGCAAAGCTGAAGAGCCTGGCTCAGCTTCACTAGTGTGCAATTGACTGACTGCGAAAAACAAAGCAGCAGAGCACCGGGCTTCTGGGCGCTGTGAAGGCAATTGCCAAAACCAGGCAGCTGCTCCTTCCCAAGCACAGTCAGCTGCCTATGTTCTTGCTTGTTCACAAACTCACCGCTGCCCTTCTTTTCAGCAGCTGCCACCGTGTTCTGTGCATCTCGGAGCCTCTGGCGACGAGCAAGACTTGCCAAGGTGGGACGCATCAGGACCAAGTAAAAACCCAGGCAAGTTGTCCTGGAACGCTTTCCATTCGCTTGCCGAGAGTGAATTCAAGAGGCAGGAGAGCGGCAGCCACCGTCCTCCAGCAGTCGGAAGGCTTCGCACACAAGCCCGCTTCTTTGCGGCTTCGTTCTTCGCCTCTTCCAAGCAACCGCGTTCTCTGCCCCTCAGAGGCGAAGAAGCGGCTAATTCGCGCATATCTCCGTAGAGCGGCAGCTAAGCCCTCCGGAGCGCCGCTTCAAGTCGAAAGACGCCGGGAAGCGGCACTTTCCTCCGGATAGCTCCGGAGCCGCGCTTCTGCTTCTCTAGTCGTCTCTATCTTAGCGAAAAGCTTTCCCACTCCATTTGGCAAGGGGAGAGCGTACCTGCACTGCACACTAACCGCGGTTTGCAAAGAAAGAGGATTTGCTGCACATTCCAAGGACACGGCTCTTTCCGAGGCAATCTGCAACCTGCTGTCAGATGGAAGTGCTCTCTGCCCTCTCCTGCCCAGCTCTATGTACTAGCGGGCACTTTCCAGCCTGGCCGAGGCAAACAACCTCGAGAGATGTCACAGAGCATAAGTGGAGCACAGATGCTCAAAAGCAGCAAAGCTGAAGAGCCTGGCTCAGCTTCACTAGTGTGCAATTGACTGACTGCGAAAAACAAAGCAGCAGAGCACTGGGCTTCTGGGCGCTGTGAAGGCAATTGCCAAAACCAGGCAGCTGCTCCTTCCCAAGCACAGTCAGCTGCCTATGTTCTTGCTTGTCGACAAACTCACCGCTGCCCTTCTTTTCAGCAGCTGCCACCGTCTTCTGTGCATCTCGGAGCCTCTGGCGACGAGCAAGACTTGCCAAGGTGGGACGCATCAGGACCAAGTAAAAACCCAGGCAAGTTGTCCTGGAACGCTTTCCATTCGCTTACCGAGAGTGATTTCAAGAGGCAGGGGAGCGGCAGCCACCGTCCACCAGCAGTCGGAAGGCTTCGCACACAAGTCCGCTTCTTTGCGGCTTCGTTCGTCACCTCTTCCAAGCAACCGCGATCTCTGCCTCTCGGAGGCGAAGAAGCGGCTAGTTCGCGCACAGCTCAGTAGAGCGGCAGCTAAGCCCTCCGGAGCGCCGCTTCAAGCCGAAAGATTCCGGGAACCGGCACTTCCCTCTGGATAGCTCCGGAGCCGCGCTTCTGCTTCTCTAGTCGTCTCTATCGTAGCCAAAATCTTTCCCACTCCATTTGGCAAAGGGAGAGGGTATCTGCACTGCACACAAACCGCGGTTTGCAAAGAAAGAGGATTTGCTGCACATTCCAAGGACACGGCTCTTTCCGAGGCAATCTGCAACCTGCTGCCAGATGGAAGTGCTCTCTGCCCTCTCCTGCCCAGCTCTATGTACTAGCGGGCACTTTCCAGCCTGGGCGAGGCAAACAACCTCGAGAGATGTCACAGAGCATAAGTGGAGCACAGATGCTCAAAAGCAGCAAAGCTGAAGAGCCTGGCTCAGCTTCACTAGTGTGCAATTGACTGACTGGGAAAAACAAAGCAGCAGAGCACCGGGCTTCTGGGCGCTGTGAAGGCAATTGCCAAAACCAGGCACCTGCTCCTTCCCAAGCACAGTCAGCTTCCTATGTTCTTGCTTGTTCACAAACTCACCGCTGCCCTTCTTTTCAGCAGCTGCCACCGTGTTCTGTGCATCTTGGAGCCTTTCGCGACGAGCAAGACTTGCCAAGGTGGGACGCATCAGGACCAAGTAAAAACCCAGGCAAGTTGTCCTGGAACGCTTTCCATTCGCTTGCCGAGAGTGAATTCAAGAGGCAGGGGAGCAGCAGCCACCGTCCTCCAGCAGTCGGAAGGCTTCGCACACAATCCACTTCTTTGCGGCTTCGTTCTTCGCCTCTTCCAAGCAACCGCGATCTCTGCCTCTCGGAGGCGAAGAAGCGGCTAATTCGCGCACAGCTCAGTAGAGCGGCAGAGGAGCGCTCCAGAGCGCCGCTTCAAGCCGAAAGACGCCGGGAGGCGGCACTTTCCTCAGGATAGCTCCGGAGCCGCGCTTCTGCTTCTCTAGTCGTCTCTATCTTAGCGAAAGGCTTTCCCACTCCATTTGGCAAGGGGAGAGCGTACCTGCACTGCACACTAACCGCGGTTTGCAAAGAAAGAGGATTTGCTGCACATTCCAAGGACACGGATCTTTCCGAGGCAATCTGCAACCTGCTGCCAGATGGAAGTGCTCTCTGCCCTCTCCTGCCCAGCTCTATGTACTAGCGGGCACTTTCCAGCCTGGGCGAGGCAAACAACCTCGAGAGATGTCACAGAGCATAAGTGGAGCACAGATGCTCAAAAGCAGCAAAGCTGAAGAGCCTGGCTCAGCTTCACTAGTGTGCAATTGACTGACTGGGAAAAACAAAGCAGCAGAGCACCGGGCTTCTGGGCGCTGTGAAGGCAATTGCCAAAACCAGGCAGCTGCACCTTCCCAAGCACAGTCAGCTGCCTATGTTCTTGCTTGTTCACAAACTCACCGCTGCCCTTCTTTTCAGCAGCTGCCACCGTGTTCTGTGCATCTCGGAGCCTCTGGCGACGAGCAAGACTTGCCAAGGTGGGACGCATCAGGACCAAGTAAAAACCCAGGCAAGTTGTCCTGGAACACTTTCCATTCGCTTGCCGAGAGCGAATTCAACAGGCAGGAGAGCGGCAGCCACCGTCCTCCGGCAGTCGGAAGGCTTCGCACACAAGCCCGCTTCTTTGCGGCTTCGTTCTTCGCCTCTTCCAAGCAACCGCGATCTCTGCCCCTCGGAGGCGAAGAAGCGGCTAATTCGCGCATATCTCCGTAGAGTGGCAGCTAAGCCCTCCGGAGCGCCGCTTCGAGGCGAAAGACGCCGGGAAGCGGCACTTTCCTCCGGATAGCTCCGGAGCCGCGCTTCTGCTTCTCTAGGCCTCTCTATCTTAGCGAAAAGCTTTCCCACTCCATTTGGCAAGGCGAGAGGGTACCTGCACTGCACACTAACCGCGGTTTGCAAAGAAAGAGGATTTGCTGCACGTTCCAAGGACACGGCTCTTTCCGAGGCAATCTGCAACCTGCTGTCCGATGGAAGTGCTCTCTGCCCTCTCCTGCCCAGCTCTATGTACTAGCGGGCACTTTCCAGCCTGGGCGAGGCAAACAACCTCGAGAGATGTCACAGAGCATAAGTGGAGCACAGATGCTCAAAAGCAGCAAAGCTGAAGAGCCTGGCTCAGCTTCACTAGTGTGCAATTGACTGACTGCGAAAAACAAAGCAGCAGAGCACCGGGCTTCTGGGCGCTGTGAAGGCAATTGCCAAAACCAGGCAGCTGCTCCTTCCCAAGCACAGTCATCTGCCTATGTTCTTGCTTGTCGACAAACTCACCGCTGCCATTCTTTTCAGCAGCTGCCACCGTGTTCTGTGCATCTCGGAGCCTCTGGGGACGAGCAAGACTTGCCAAGGTGGGACGCATCAGGACCAAGTAAAAACCCAGGCAAGTTGTCCTGGAACGCTTTCCATTCGCTTGCCGAGAGTGAATTCAAGAGGCAGGGGAGCAGCAGCCACCGTCCTCCAGCAGTCGGAAGGCTTCGCACACAAGTCCGCTTCTTTGCGGCTTCGTTCTTCGCCTCTTCCAAGCAACCGCGATCTCTGCCTCTCGGAGGCGAAGAAGCGGCGAATTCGCGCACATCTCCGTAGAGCGGCAGCGGAGCGCTCCGGAGCGCCGCTTCAAGCCGAAAGACGCCGGGAGGCGGCACTTTCCTCTGGATAGCTCCGGAGCCGCGCTTCTGCTTCTCTAGTCGTCTCTATCTTAGCGAAAAGCTTTCCCACTCCATTTGGCAAGGGGAGAGTGTACCTGCACTGCACACTAACCGCGGTTTGCAAAGAAAGAGGATTTACTGCACATTCCAAGGACACGGCTCTTTCCGAGGCAATCTGCAACCTGCTGTCAGATGGAAGTGCTCTCTGCCCTCTCCTGCCCAGCTCTATGTACTAGCGGGCACTTTCCAGCCTGGGCGAGGCAAACAACCTCGAGAGATGTCACAGAGCATAAGTGGAGCGCAGATGCTCAAAAGCAGCAAAGCTGAAGAGCCTGGCTCAGCTTCACTAGTGTGCAATTGACTGACTGGGAAAAACAAAGCAGCAGAGCACCGGGCTTCTGGGCGCTGTGAAGGCAATTGCCAAAACCAGGCAGCTGCTCCTTCCCAAGCAGAGTCAGCTGCCTATGTTCTTGCTTGTTCACAAACTCACCGCTGCCCTTCTTTTCAGCAGCTGCCACCTTGTTCTGTGCATCTCGAAGCCTCTGGCGACGAGCAAGACTTGCCAAGGTGGGACGCATCAGGACCAAGTAAAAACCCAGGCAAGTTGTCCTGGAACGCTTTCCATTCGCTTGCCGAGAGTGAATTCAAGAGGCAGGGGAGCGGCAGCAACCGTCCTCCAGCAGTCGGAAGGCTTCGCACACACGTCCGCTTCTTTGCGGCTTCGTTCTTCACCTCTTCCAAGCAACCGCGATCTCTGCCTCTCGGAGGCGAAGAAGCGGCCTGTTCGCGCAGAGCTCCGTTGAGCGGCAGCGGAGCGCTCCAGAGCGCCTCTCCATGCCGAAAGACGCCGGGAACCGGCACTTCCCTCCAGATAGCTCCGGAGCCGCGCTTCTGCTTCTCTAGTCGTCTCTATCTTAGCGAAAAGCTTTCCCACTCCATTTGGCAAGGGGAGAGCGTACCTGCACTGCACACTAACCGCGGTTTGCAAAGAAAGAGGATTTGCTGCACGTTCCAAGGACACGGCTCTTTCCGAGGCAATCTGCAACCTGCTGTCAGATGGAAGTGCTCTCTGCCCTCTCCTGCCCAGCTCTATGTACTAGCGGGCACTTTCCAGCCTGGGCGAGGCAAACAACCTCGAGAGATGTCACAGAGCATAAGTGGAGCACAGATGCTCAAAAGCAGCAAAGCTGAAGAGCCTGGCTCAGCTTCACTAGTGTGCAATTGACTGACTGCGAAAAACAAAGCAGCAGAGCACCGGGCTTCTGGGCGCTGTGAAGGCAATTGCCAAAACCAGGCAGCTGCTCCTTCCCAAGCACAGTCAGCTGCCTATGTTCTTGCTTGTTCACAAACTCACCGCTGCCCTTCTTTTCAGCAGCTGCCACCGTGTTCTGTGCATCTCGGAGCCTCTGGGGACGAGCAAGACTTGCCAAGGTGGGACGCATCAGGACGAGGGGAAAACCCAGGCAAGTTGTCCTGGAACGCTTTCCATTCGCTTGCCGAGAGTGAATTCAACAGGCAGGAGAGCGGCAGCCACCGTCCTCCGGCAGTCGGAAGGCTTCGCACACAAGCCCGCTTCTTTGCGGCTTCGTTCTTCGCCTCTTCCAAGCAACCGCGATCTCTGCCCCTCGGAGGCGAAGAAGCGGCTAATTCGCGCATATCCCTGTAGAGCGGCAGCTAAGCCCTCCGGAGCGCCGCTTCGAGGCGAAAGACGCCGGGAAGCGGCACTTTCCTCCGGATAGCTCCGGAGCCGCGCTTCTGCTTCTCTAGGCCTCTCTATCTTAGCGAAAAGCTTTCCCACTCCATTTGGCAAGGGGAGAGGGTACCTGCACTGCACACTAACCGCGGTTTGCAAAGAAAGAGGATTTGCTGCTAGTTCCAAGGACACGGCTCTTTCCGAGGCAATCTGCAACCTGCTGTCCGATGGAAGTGCTCTCTGCCCTCTCCTGCCCAGCTCTATGAACTAGCGGGCACTTTCCAGCCTGGCCGAGGCAAACAACCTCGAGAGATGTCACAGAGCATAAGTGGAGCACAGATGCTCAAAAGCAGCAAAGCTGAAGAGCCTGGCTCAGCTTCACTAGTGTGCAATTGACTGACTGCGAAAAACAAAGCAGCAGAGCACCGGGCTTCTGGGCGCTGTGAAGGCAATTGCCAAAACCAGGCAGCTGCTCCTTCCCAAGCACAGTCATCTGCCTATGTTCTTGCTTGTCGACAAACTCACCGCTGCCATTCTTTTCAGCAGCTGCCACCGTGTTCTGTGCATCTCGGAGCCTCTGGGGACGAGCAAGACTTGCCAAGGTGGGACGCATCAGGACGAAGTAAAAACCCAGGCAAGTTGTCCTGGAACGCTTTCCATTCGCTTGCCGAGAGTGAATTCAAGAGGCAGGGGAGCAGCAGCCACCGTCCTCCAGCAGTCGGAAGGCTTCGCACACAAGTCCACTTCTTTGCGGCTTCGTTCTTCGCCTCTTCCAAGCAACCGCGATCTCTGCCTCTCGGAGGCGAAGGAGCGGCCTGTTCGCGCAGAGCTCCGTTGAGCGGCAGAGGAGCGCTCCAGAGCGCCGCTTCAAGCCGAAAGACGCCGGGAGGCGGCACTTTCCTCAGGATAGCTCCGGAGCCGCGCTTCTGCTTCTCTAGTCGTCTCTATCTTAGCGAAAAGCTTTCCCACTCCATTTGGCAAGGGGAGAGCGTACCTGCACTGCACACTAACCGCGGTTTGCAAAGAAATAGGATTTGCTGCACATTCCAAGGACACGGCTCTTTCCGAGGCAATCTGCAACCTGCTGCCAGATGGAAGTGCTCTCTGCCCTCTCCTGCCCAGCTCTATGTACTAGCGGGCACTTTCCAGCCTGGGCGAGGCAAACAACCTCGAGAGATGTCACAGAGCATAAGTGGAGCACAGATGCTCAAAAGCAGCAAAGCTGAAGAGCCTGGCTCAGCTTCACTAGTGTGCAATTGACTGACTGCGAAAAACAAAGCAGCAGAGCACCGGGCTTCTGGGCGCTGTGAAGGCAATTGCCAAAACCAGGCAGCTGCACCTTCCCAAGCACAGTCAGCTGCCTATGTTCTTGCTTGTTCACAAACTCACCGCTGCCCTTCTTTTCAGCAGCTGCCACCGTGTTCTGTGCATCTCGGAGCCTCTGGCGACGAGCAAGACTTGCCAAGGTGGGACGCATCAGGACCAAGTAAAAACCCAGGCAAGTTGTCCTGGAACACTTTCCATTCGCTTGCCGAGAGCGAATTCAACAGGCAGGAGAGCGGCAGCCACCGTCCTCCGGCAGTCGGAAGGCTTCGCACACAAGCCCGCTTCTTTGCGGCTTTGTTCTTCGCCTCTTCCAAGCAACCGCGATCTCTGCCTCTCGGAGGCGAAGAAGCGGCCTGTTCGCGCAGAGCTCCGTTGAGCGGCAGCGGAGCGCTCCAGAGCGCCTCTTCATGCCGAAAGACGCCGGGAGGCGGCACTTCCCTCCAGATAGCTCCGGAGCCGCGCTTCTGCTTCTCTAGTCGTCTCTATCTTAGCGAAAAGCTTTCCCACTCCATTTGGCAAGGGGAGAGCGTACCTGCACTGCACACTAACCGCGGTTTGCAAAGAAAGAGGATTTGCTGCACGTTCCAAGGACACGGCTCTTTCCGAGGCAATCTGCAACCTGCTGTCAGATGGAAGTGCTCTCTGCCCTCTCCTGCCCAGCTCTATGTACTAGCGGGCACTTTCCAGCCTGGGCGAGGCAAACAACCTCGAGAGATGTCACAGAGCATAAGTGGAGCACAGATGCTCAAAAGCAGCAAAGCTGAAGAGCCTGGCTCAGCTTCACTAGTGTGCAATTGACTGACTGCGAAAAACAAAGCAGCAGAGCACCGGGCTTCTGGGCGCTGTGAAGGCAATTGCCAAAACCAGGCAGCTGCTCCTTCCCAAGCACAGTCAGCTGCCTATGTTCTTGCTTGTTCACAAACTCACCGCTGCCCTTCTTTTCAGCAGCTGCCACCGTGTTCTGTGCATCTCGGAGCCTCTGGGGACGAGCAAGACTTGCCAAGGTGGGACGCATCAGGACCAAGTAAAAACCCAGGCAAGTTGTCCTGGAACGCTCTCCATTCGTTTGCCGAGAGTGAATTCAAGAGGCAGGGGAGCGGCAGCCACCGTCCTCCAGCAGTCGGAAGGCTTCGCACACAAGTCCGCTTCTTTGCGGCTTCGTTCTTCACCTCTTCCAAGAAACCGCGATCTCTGCCTCTCGGAGGCGAAGTAGCGGCCTGTTCGCGCAGAGCTCCGTTGAGCGGCAGCAAAGCGCTCCAGAGCGCCGCTTCAAGCCGAAAGATGCCGGGAACCGGCACTTCCCTCTGGATAGCTCCGGAGCCGCGCTTCTGCTTCTCTAGTCGTCTCTATCGTAGCCAAAATCTTTCCCACTCCATTTGGCAAAGGGAGAGGGTATCTGCACTGCACACAAACCGCGGTTTGCAAAGAAAGAGGATTTGCTGCACATTCCAAGGACACGGCTCTTTCCGAGGCAATCTGCAACCTGCTGTCAGATGGAAGTGCTCTCTGCCCTCTCCTGCCCAGCTCTATGTACTAGCGGGCACTTTCCAGCCTGGCCGAGGCAAACAACCTCAAGAGATGTCACAGAGCATAAGTGGAGCACAGATGCTCAAAAGCAGCAAAGCTGAAGAGCCTGGCTCAGCTTCACTAGTGTGCAATTGACTGACTGCGAAAAACAAAGCAGCAGAGCACCGGGCTTCTGGGCGCTGTGAAGGCAATTGCCAAAACCAGGCAGCTGCTCCTTCCCAAGCACAGTCAGCTGCCTATGTTCTTGCTTGTTCAC
The DNA here is from genome assembly GCF_031753505.1 of Anomalospiza imberbis. Taxonomy (NCBI): domain Eukaryota; kingdom Metazoa; phylum Chordata; class Aves; order Passeriformes; family Viduidae; genus Anomalospiza; species Anomalospiza imberbis. The sequence goes on from NW_027099923.1 coordinate 74,395, forward strand.
AAACTCACCGCTGCCCTTCTTTTCAGCAGCTGCCACCTTGTTCTGTGCATCTCGAAGCCTCTGGCGACGAGCAAGACTTGCCAAGGTGGGACGCATCAGGACCAAGTAAAAACCCAGGCAAGTTGTCCTGGAACGCTTTCCATTCGTTTGCCGAGAGTGAATTCAAGAGGCAGGGGAGCAGCAGCCACCGTCCTCCAGCAGTCTGAAGGCTTCGCACAAAAGTCCGCTTCTTTGCGGCTTCGTTCTTCACCTCTTCCAAGCAACCGCGATCTCTGCCTCTCGGAGGCGAAGAAGCGGCTAATTCGCGCAGAGCTCCGTTGAGCGGCAGCGGAGCGCTCCAGAGCGCCGCTTCAAGCCGAAAGACGCCGGGAACCAGCACTTCCCTCCGGATAGCTCCGGAGCCGCGCTTCTGCTTCTCTAGTCGTCTCTATCTTAGCCAAAAGCTTTCCCACTCCATTTGGCAATGGGAGAGTGTACCTGCACTGCACACTAACCGCGGTTTGCAAAGAAAGAGGATTTGCTGCGCATTCCAAGGACACGGCTCTTTCCGAGGCAATCTGCAACCTGCGGTCAGATGGAAGTGCTCTCTGCCCTCTCCTGCACAGCTAAATTTACTAGCGGGCACTTTCCAGCCTGGGCGAGGCAAACAACCTCGAGAGATGTCACAGAGCATAAGTGGAGCACAGATGCTCAAAAGCAGCAAAGCTGAAGAGCCTGGCTCAGCTTCACTAGTGTGCAATTGACTGACTGCGAAAAACAAAGCAGCAGAGCACTGGGCTTCTGGGCACTGTGAAGGCAATTGCCAAAACCAGGCAGCTGCTCCTTCCCAAGCACAGTCAGCTGCCTATGTTCTTGCTTGTCGACAAACTCACCGCTGCCCTTCTTTTCAGCAGCTGCCACCGTGTTCTGTGCATCTCGGAGCCTCTCGCGACGAGCAAGACTTGCCAAGGTGGGACGCATCAGGACCAAGTAAAAACCCAGGCAAGTTGTCCTGGAACGCTTTCCATTCGCTTGCTGAGAGTGAATTCAAGAGGCAGGGGAGCGGCAGCCACCGTCCTCCAGCAGTCGGAAGGCTTCGCACACAAGCCCGCTTCTTTGCGGCTTCGTTCTTCGCCTCTTCCAAGCAACCGCGATCTCTGCCCCTCGGAGGCGAAGAAGCGGCTAATTCGCGCATATCTCCGTAGAGCGGCAGCTAAGCCCTCCGGAGCGCCGCTTCGAGGCGAAAGACGCCGGGAACCGGCACTTTCCTCCGGATAGCTCCGGAGCCGCGCTTCTGCTTCTCTAGTTGTCTCTATCTTAGCGAAAAGCTTTCCCACTCCATTTGGCAAGGGGAGAGTGTACCTGCACTGCACACTAACCGCGGTTTGCAAAGAAAGAGGATTTGCTGCACATTCCAAGGACACGGCTCTTTCCGAGGCAATCTGCAACCTGCTGTCCGATGGAAGTGCTCTCTGCCCTCTCCTGCCCAGCTCTATGTACTAGCGGGCACTTTCCAGCCTGGGCGAGGCAAACAACCTCGAGAGATGTCACAGAGCATAAGTGGAGCACAGATGCTCAAAAGCAGCAAAGCTGAAGAGCCTGGCTCAGCTTCACTAGTGTGCAATTGACTGACTGCGAAAAACAAAGCAGCAGAGCACCGGGCTTCTGGGCGCTGTGAAGGCAATTGCCAAAACCAGGCAGCTGCTCCTTCCCAAGCACAGTCATCTGCCTATGTTCTTGCTTGTCGACAAACTCACCGCTGCCAGTCTTTTCAGCAGCTGCCACCGTGTTCTGTGCATCTCGGAGCCTCTGGGGACGAGCAAGACTTGCCAAGGTGGGACGCATCAGGACCAAGTAAAAACCCAGGCAAGTTGTCCTGGAACGCTTTCCATTCGCTTGCCGAGAGTGAATTCAAGAGGCAGGGGAGCAGCAGCCACCGTCCTCCAGCAGTCGGAAGGCTTCGCACACAAGTCCGCTTCTTTGCGGCTTCGTTCTTCGCCTCTTCCAAGCAACCGCGATCTCTGCCTCTCGGAGGCGAAGAAGCGGCGAATTCGCGCACATCTCCGTAGAGCGGCAGCGGAGCGCTCCGGAGCGCCGCTTCAAGCCGAAAGACGCCGGGAAGCGGCACTTTCCTCCGGATAGCTCCGGAGCCGCGCTTCTGCTTCTCTAGTCGTCTCTATCTTAGCGAAAAGCTTTCCCACTCCATTTGGCAAGGGGAGAGTGTACCTGCACTGCACACTAACCGCGGTTTGCAAAGAAAGAGGATTTGCTGCACGTTCCAAGGACACGGCTCTTTCCGAGGCAATCTGCAACCTGCTGTCAGATGGAAGTGCTCTCTGCCCTCTCCTGCCCAGCTCTATGTACTAGCGGGCACTTTCCAGCCTGGGCGAGGCAAACAACCTCGAGAGATGTCACAGAGCATAAGTGGAGCACAGATGCTCAAAAGCAGCAAAGCTGAAGAGCCTGGCTCAGCTTCACTAGTGTGCAATTGACTGACTGCGAAAAACAAAGCAGCAGAGCACTGGGCTTCTGGGCGCTGTGAAGGCAATTGCCAAAACCAGGCAGCTGCTCCTTCCCAAGCACAGTCAGCTGCCTATGTTCTTGCTTGTCGACAAACTCACCGCTGCCCTTCTTTTCAGCAGCTGCCACCATGTTCTGTGCATCTCGGAGCCTCTGGCGACGAGCAAGACTTGCCAAGGTGGGAGGCATCAGGACCAAGTAAAAACCCAGGCAAGTTGTCCTGGAACGCTTTCCATTCGCTTGCCGAGAGTGAATTCAAGAGGCAGGAGAGCGGCAGCCACCGTCCTCCAGCAGTCGGAAGGCTTCGCACACAAGTCCGCTTCTTCGCGGCTTCGTTCGTCACCTCTTCCAAGACACCGCGATCTCTGCCTCTCGGAGGCGAAGAAGCGGCTAGTTCGCGCACAGCTCAGTAGAGTGGCAGCGGAGCGCTCCGGAGCGCCGCTTCAAGCCGAAAGACGCCGGGAGGCGGCACTTTCCTCTGGATAGCTCCGGAGCCGCGCTTCTGCTTCTCTAGGCCTCTCTATCTTAGCGAAAAGCTTTCCCACTCCATTTGGCAAGGGGAGAGGGTACCTGCACTGCACACTAACCGTGGTTTGCAAAGAAAGAGGATTTGCTGCACATTCCAAGGACACGGCTCTTTCCGAGGCAATCTGAAACCTGCTGTCAGATGGAAGTGCTCTCTGCCCTCTCCTGCCCAGCTCTATGTACTAGCGGGCACTTTCCAGCCTGGGCGAGGCAAACAACCTCGAGAGATGTCACAGAGCATAAGTGGAGCACAGATGCTCAAAAGCAGCAAAGCTGAAGAGCCTGGCTCAGCTTCACTAGTGTGCAATTGACTGACTGCAAAAAACAAAGCAGCAGAGCACCGGGCTTCTGGGCGCTGTGAAGGCAATTGCCAAAACCAGGCACCTGCTCCTTCCCAAGCACAGTCAGCTGCCTATGTTCTTGCTTGTTCACAAACTCACCGCTGCCCTTCTTTTCAGCAGCTGCCACCGTCTTCTGTGCATCTCGGAGCCTCTGCAGACGAGCAAGACTTGCCAAGGTGGGACGCATCAGGACCAAGTAAAAACCCAGGCAAGTTGTCCTGGAACACTTTCCATTCGCTTGCCGAGAGCGAATTCAACAGGCAGGAGAGCGGCAGCCACCGTCCTCCGGCAGTCGGAAGGCTTCGCACACAAGCCCGCTTCTTTGCGGCTTCGTTCTTCGCCTCTTCCAAGCAACCGCGATCTCTGCCTCTCGGAGGCGAAGAAGCGGCTAATTCGCGCACAGCTCAGTAGAGCGGCAGCGGAGCGCTCCGGAGCGCGGCTTCAAGCCGAAAGACGCCGGGAAGCGGCACTTTCCTCCGGATAGCTCCGGAGCCGCGCTTCTGCTTCTCTAGGCCTCTCTATCTTAGCGAAAAGCTTTCCCACTCCATTTGGCAAGGGGAGAGTGTACCTGCACTGCACACTAACCGCGGTTTGCAAAGAAAGAGGATTTGCTGCGCATTCCAAGGACACGGCTCTTTCCGAGGCAATCTGCAACCTGCTGTCAGATGGAAGTGCTCTCTGCCCTCTCCTGCACAGCTAAATTTACTAGCGGGCACTTTCCAGCCTGGCCGAGGCAAACAACATCGAGAGATGTCACAGAGCATAAGTGGAGCACAGATGCTCAAAAGCAGCAAAGCTGAAGAGCCTGGCTCAGCTTCACTAGTGTGCAATTGACTGACTGCGAAAAACAAAGCAGCAGAGCACTGGGCTTCTGGGCGCTGTGAAGGCAATTGCCAAAACCAGGCACCTGCTCCTTCCCAAGCACAGTCAGCTGCCTATGTTCTTGCTTGTCGACAAACTCACCACTGCCCTTCTTTTCAGCAGCTGCCACCGTGTTCTGTGCATCTCGGAGCCTCTGGCGACGAGCAAGACTTGCCAAGGTGGGACGCATCAGGACCAAGTAAAAACCCAGGCAAGTTGTCCTGGAACGCTTTCCATTCGCTTGCCGAGAGTGAATTCAAGAGGCAGGGGAGCGGCAGCCACCGTCCTCCAGCAGTCGGAAGGCTTCGCACACAAGCCCGCTTCTTTGCGGCTTCGTTCTTCGCCTCTTCCAAGCAACCGCGATCTCTGCCTCTCGGAGGAGAAGAAGCGGTCTGTTCGCGCAGAGCTCAGTAGAGCGGCAGCGGAGCGCTCCGGAGCGCCGCTTCAAGCCGAAAGACGCCGGGAGGCGGCACTTTCCTCTGGATAGCTCCGGAGCCGCGCTTCTGCTTCTCTAGGCCTCTCTATCTTAGCGAAAAGCTTTCCCACTCCATTTGGCAAGGGGAGAGGGTACCTGCACTGCACACTAACCGCGGTTTGCAAAGAAAGAGGATTTGCTGCACATTCCAAGGACACGGCTCTTTCCGAGGCAATCTGCAACCTGCTGCCAGATGGAAGTGCTCTCTGCCCTCTCCGGCCCAGCTCTATGTACTAGCGGGCACTTTCCAGCCTGGGCGAGGCAAACAACCTCGAGAGATGTCACAGAGCATAAGTGGAGCACAGATGCTCAAAAGCAGCAAAGCTGAAGAGCCTGGCTCAGCTTCACTAGTGTGCAATTGACTCACTGCGAAAAACAAAGCAGCAGAGTACCGGGCTTCTGGGCACTGTGAAGGCAATTGCCAAAACCAGGATGCTGCTCCTTCCCAAGCACAGTCAGCTGCCTATGTTCTTGCTTGTTCACAAACTCACCGCTGCCCTTCTTTTCAGCAGCTGCCACCGTGTTCTGTGCATCTCGGAGCCTCTGGCGACGAGCAAGACTTGCCAAGGTGGGACGCATCAGGACCAAGTAAAAACCCAGGCAAGTTGTCCTGGAACGCTTTCCATTCGCTTGCCAAGAGTGAATTCAAGAGGCAGGAGAGCGGCAGCCACCGTCCTCCAGCAGTCGGAAGGCTTCGCACACAAGCCCGCTTCTTTGCGGCTTCGTTCTTCGCCTCTTCCAAGCAACTGCGATCTCTGCCCCTCGGAGGCGAAGAAGCGGCTAATTCGCGCACATCTCCGTAGAGCGGCAGCGGAGCCCTCCGGAGTGCCGCTTCAAGCCGAAAGACGCCGGGAAGCAGCACTTCCCTCTGGATAGCTCCGGAGCCGCGCTTCTGCTTCTCTAGGCCTCTCTATCTTAGCCAAAAGCTTTCCCACTCCATTTGGCAAGGGGAGAGTGTACCTGCACTGCACACTAACCGCGGTTTGCAAAGAAAGAGGATTTGCTGCTCATTCCAAGGACACGGCTCTTTCTGAGGCAATCTGCAACCTGCTGTCAGATGGAAGTGCTCTCTGCCCTCTCCTGCCCAGCTCTATGTACTAGCGGGCACTTTCCAGCCTGGGCGAGGCAAACAACCTCGAGAGATGTCACAGAGCATAAGTGGAGCACAGATGCTCAAAAGCAGCAAAGCTGAAGAGCCTGGCTCAGCTTCACTAGTGTGCAATTGACTGACTGCGAAAAACAAAGCAGCAGAGCACTGGGCTTCTGGGCGCTGTGAAGGCAATTGCCAAAACCAGGCAGCTGCTCCTTCCCAAGCACAGTCAGCTGCCTATGTTCTTGCTTGTCGACAAACTCACCGCTGCCCTTCTTTTCAGCAGCTGCCACCGTGTTCTGTGCATCTCGGAGCCTCTGGCGACGAGCAAGACTTGCCAAGGTGGGAGGCATCAGGACCAAGTAAAAACCCAGGCAAGTTGTCCTGGAACGCTTTCCATTCGCTTGCCGAGAGTGAATTCAAGAGGCAGGGGAGCGGCAGCCACCGTCCACCAGCAGTCGGAAGGCTTCGCACACAAGTCCGCTTCTTTGCGGCTTCGTTCGTCACCTCTTCCAAGCAACCGCGATCTCTGCCTCTCGGAGGCGAAGAAGCGGCCTGTTCGCGCAGAGCTCCGTTGAGCGGCAGCGGAGCGCTCCAGAGCGCCGCTTCAAGCCGAAAGACGCCGGGAGGCGGCACTTTCCTCCGGATAGCTCCGGAGCCGCGCTTCTGCTTCTCTAGGCCTCTCTATCTTATCGAAAATCTTTCCCACTCCATTTGGCAAGGGGAGAAGTTACCTGCACTGCACACTAACCGCGGTTTGCAAAGAAAGAGGATTTGCTGCACATTCCAAGGACATCGCTCTTTCCGAGGCAATCTGCAACCTGCTGTCAGATGGAAGTGCTCCCTGCCCTCTCCTGCCCAGCTCTACGTACTAGCGGGCACTATCCAGCTTGGGCGAGGCAAACAACCTCGAGAGAGTTCACAGAGCATAAGTGGAGCACAGATGCTCAAAAGCAGCAAAGCTGAAGAGCCTGGCTCAGCTTCACTAGTGTGCAATTGACTGACTGCGAAAAACAAAGCAGCAGAGCACCGGGCTTCTGGGCGCTGTGAAGGCAATTGCCAAAACCAGGCAGCTGCTCCTTCCCAAGCACAGTCAGCTGCCTATGTTCTTGCTTGTTCACAAACTCACCGCTGCCCTTCTTTTCAGCAGCTGCCACCGTGTTCTGTGCATCTCGGAGCCTCTGGTGACGAGCAAGACTTGCCAAGGTGGGACGCTTCAGGACCAAGTAAAAACCCAGGCAAGTTGTCCTGGAACGCTTTCCATTCGCTTGCCGAGAGTGAATTCAACAGGCAGGAGAGTGGCAGCCACCGTCCTCCGGCAGTCGGAAGGCTTCGCACACAAGCCCGCTTCTTTGCGGCTTCGTTCTTCGCCTCTTCCAAGCAACCGCGATCTCTGCCCCTCGGAGGCGAAGAAGCGGCTAATTCGCGCATATCTCCGTAGAGCGGCAGCTAAGCCCTCCGGAGCGCCGCTTCGAGGCGAAAGACGCCGGGAAGCGGCACTTTCCTCCGGATAGCTCCGGAGCCGCGCTTCTGCTTCTCTAGGCCTCTCTATCTTAGCGAAAAGCTTTCCCACTCCATTTGGCAAGGGGAGAGGGTACCTGCACTGCACACTAACCGCGGTTTGCAAAGAAAGAGGATTTGCTGCACGTTCCAAGGACACGGCTCTTTCCGAGGCAATCTGCAACCTGCTGTCCGATGGAAGTGCTCTCTGCCCTCTCCTGCCCAGCTCTATGTACTAGCGGGCACTTTCCAGCCTGGGCGAGGCAAACAACCTCGAGAGATGTCACAGAGCATAAGTGGAGCACAGATGCTCAAAAGCAGCAAAGCTGAAGAGCCTGGCTCAGCTTCACTAGTGTGCAATTGACTGACTGGGAAAAACAAAGCAGCAGAGCACCGGGCTTCTGGGCGCTGTGAAGGCAATTGCCAAAACCAGGCAGCTGCTCCTTCCCAAGCACAGTCAGCTGCCTATGTTCTTGCTTGTTCACAAACTCACCGCTGCCCTTCTTTTCAGCAGCTGCCACCTTGTTCTGTGCATCTCGAAGCCTCTGGCGACGAGCAAGACTTGCCAAGGTGGGACGCATCAGGACCAAGTAAAAACCCAGGCAAGTTGTCCTGGAACGCTTTCCATTCGCTTGCCGAGAGTGAATTCAAGAGGCAGGGGAGCGGCAGCAACCGTCCTCCAGCAGTCGGAAGGCTTCGCACACAAGTCCGCTTCTTTGCGGCTTCGTTCTTCACCTCTTCCAAGCAACCGCGATCTCTGCCTCTCGGAGGCGAAGAAGCGGCTAATTCGCGCAGAGCTCCGTAGAGCGGCAGCGGAGCGCTCCAGAGCGCCTCTTCATGCCGAAAGACGCCGGGAACCGGCACTTCCCTCCAGATAGCTCCGGAGCCGCGCTTCTGCTTCTCTAGTCGTCTCTATCTTAGCGAAAAGCTTTCCCACTCCATTTGGCAAGGGGAGAGCGTACCTGCACTGCACACTAACCGCGGTTTGCAAAGAAAGAGGATTTGCTGCACATTCCAAGGACACGGCTCTTTCCGAGGCAATCTGCAACCTGCTGCCAGATGGAAGTGCTCTCTGCCCTCTCTTGCCCAGCTCTATGTACTAGCGGGCACTTTCCAGCCTGGGCGAGGCAAACAACCTCGAGAGATGTCACAGAGCATAAGTGGAGCAGAGATGCTCAAAAGCAGCAAAGCTGAAGAGCCTGGCTCAGCTTCACTAGTGTGCAATTGACTGACTGTGAAAAACAAAGCAGCAGAGCACCGGGCATCTGGGCGCTGTGAAGGCAATTGCCAAAACCAGGCAGCTTCACCTTCCCAAGCACAGTCAGCTGCCTATGTTCTTGCTTGTTCACAAACTCACCGCTGCCCTTCTTTTCAGCAGCTGCCACTGTGTTCTGTGCATCTCGGAGGCTCTGGCGATGAGCAAGACTTGCCAAGGTGGGGCGCATCAGGACCAAGTAAAAACCCAGGTAAATTGTCCTGGAACGTTTTCCATTCGCTTGCCGAGAGTGAATTCAAGAGGCAGGAGAGCGGCAGCCACCATCCTCCCGCAGTCGGAAGGCTTCGCACACAAGCCCGCTTCTTTGCAGCTTCGTTCTTCGCCTCTTCCAAGCAACCGCGATCTCTGCCTCTCGGAGGCGAAGAAGCGGTTAGTTCGCGCACAGCTCAGTAGAGCGGCAGCAGAGCCCTCCGGAGCGCCGCTTCGAGCCGAAAGATGCCGGGAAGCGGCACTTTCCTCCGGATAGCTCCGGAGCCGCGCTTCTGCTTCTCTAGTCGTCTCTATCTTAGCGAAAAGCTTTCCCACTCCATTTGGCAAGGGGAGAGCGTGCCTGCACTGCACACTAACCGCGGTTTGCAAAGAAAGAGGATTTGCTGCACATTCCAAGGACACGGCTCTTTCCGAGGCAATCTGCAACCTGCTGTCAGATGGAAGTGCTCTCTGCCCTCTCCTGCCCAGCTCTATGTACTAGCGGGCACTTTCCAGCCTGGGCGAGGCAAACAACCTCCAGAGATTTCACAGAGCATAAGTGGAGCACAGATGCTCAAAAGCAGCAAAGCTGAAGAGCCTGGCTCAGCTTCACTAGTGTGCAATTGACTGACTGGGAAAAACAAAGCAGCAGAGCACCGGGCTTCTGGGCGCTGTGAAGGCAATTGCCAAAACCAGGCAGCTGCACCTTCCCAAGCACAGTCAGCTGCCTATGTTCTTGCTTGTTCACAAACTCACCGCTGCCCTTCTTTTCAGCAGCTGCCACCGTGTTCTGTGCATCTCGGAGCCTCTGGCGACGAGCAAGACTTGCCAAGGTGGGACGCATCAGGACCAAGTAAAAACCCAGGCAAGTTGTCCTGGAACGCTTTCCATTCGCTTGCCGAGAGTGAATTCAAGAGGCAAGAGAGCGGCAGCCACCATCCTCCAGCAGTCGGAAGGCTTCGCACACAAGCCCGCTTCTTTGCGGCTTCGTTCTTCGCCTCTTCCAAGCAACCGCGATCTCTGCCTCTCGGAGGCGAAGAAGCGGCTAGTTCGCGCACAGCTCAGTAGAGCGGCAGCGGAGCGCTCAGGAGCGCCGCTTCAAGCCGAAAGACGCCGGGAACCGGCACTTTCCTCCGGATAGCTCTGGAGCCGCGCTTCTGCTTCTCTAGTCGTCTCTATCTTAGCGAAAAGCTTTCCCACTCCATTTGGCAAGGGGAGAGGGTACCTGCACTGCACACTAACCGCGGTTTGCAAAGAAAGAGGATTTGCTGCACATTCCAAGGACACGGCTCTTTCCGAGGCAATCTGCAACCTGCTGTCAGATGGAAGTGCTCTCTGCCCTCTCCTGCACAGCTCTATGTACTAGCGGGCACTTTCCAGCCTGGACGAGGCAAAAAACCTCGAGAGATTTCACAGAGCATAAGTGGAGCACAGATGCTCAAAAGCAGCAAAGCTGAAGAGCCTGGCTCAGCTTCACTAGTGTGCAATTGACTGACTGCGAAAAACAAAGCAGCAGAGCACCGGGCTTCTGGGCGCTGTGAAGGCAATTGCCAAAACCAGGCAGCTGCACCTTCCCAAGCACAGTCAGCTGCCTATGTTCTTGCTTGTTCACAAACTCACCGCTGCCCTTCTTTTCAGCAGCTGCCACCGTGTTCTGTGCATCTCGGACCCTCTGGTGACGAGCAAGACTTGCCAAGGTGGGACGCATCAGGACCAAGTAAAAACTCAGGCAAGTTGTCCTGGAACGCTTTCCATTCGCTTGCCGAGAGTGAATTCAAGAGGCAGGAGAGCGCCAGCCACCGTTCTCCAGCAGTCGGAAGGCTTCGCACACAAGCCCGCTTCTTTGCGGCTTCGTTCTTCGCCTCTTCCAAGCAACCGCGATCTCTTCCACTCGGAGGCGAAGAAGCGGCTAGTTCGCGCACAGCTCCGCAGAGCGGCAGCGGAGCGCTCCGGAGCGCCGCTTCAAGCCGAAAGACGCCGGGAACCGGCACTTCCCTCCGGATAGCTCCGGAGCCGCGCTTCTGCTTCTCTAGTCGTCTCTATCTTAGCGAAAAGCTTTCCCACTCCATTTGGCAAGGGGAGAGCGTACCTGCACTGCACACTAACCGCGGTTTGCAAAGAAAGAGGATTTGCTGCACATTTCAAGGACACGGCTCTTTCCGAGGCAATCTGCAACCTGCTGTCAGATGGAAGTGCTCTCTGCCCTCTCCTGCCCAGCTAAATTTACTAGCGGGCACTTTCCAGCCTGGGCGAGGAAAAAAACCTCGAGAGATGTCACAGAGCATAAGTGGAGCACAGATGCTCAAAAGCAGCAAAGCTGAAGAGCCTGGCTCAGCTTCACTAGTGTGCAATTGACTGACTGTGAAAAACAAAGCAGCAGAGCACCGGGCTTCTGGGCGCTGTGAAGGCAATTGCCAAAACCAGGCAGCTGCACCTTCCCAAGCGCAGTCAGCTGCCTATGTTCTTGCTTGTTCACAAACTCACCGCTGCCCTTCTTTTCAGCAGCTGCCACCGCGTTCTGTGCATCTCGGAGGCTCTGGCGACGAGCAAGACTTGCCAAGGTGGGACGCATCAGGACCAAGTAAAAACCCAGGCAAGTTTTCCTGGAACGTTTTCCATTCGCTTGCCGAGAGTGAATTCAAGAGGCAGGAGAGCGGCAGCCACCATCCTCCAGCAGTCGGAAGGCTTCGCACACAAGCCCGCTTTTTTGCAGCTTGTTCTTCGCCTCTTCCAAGCAGCCGCGATCTCTGCCTCTCGGAGGCGAAGAAGCGGTTAGTTCGCGCACAGCTCAGTAGAGCGGCAGCGGAGCCCTCCGGGGCGCCGCTTCGAGCCGAAAGACGCCGAGATGCGGCACTTTCCTCCAGATAGCTCCGGAGCCGCGCTTCTGCTTCTCTAGTCATCTCTATCTTAGCGAAAAGCTTTCCCACTCCATTTGGCAAGGGGAGAGCGTGCCTGCACTGCACACTAACCGCGGTTTGCAAAGAAAGAGGATTTGCTGCACATTCCAAGGACACGGCTCTTTCCGAGGCAATCTGCAACCTGCTGTCAGATGGAAGTGCTCTCTGCCCTCTCCTGCACAGCTCTATGTACTAGCGGGCACTTTCCAGCCTGGACGAGGCAAACAACCTCGAGAGATGTCACAGAGCATAAGTGGAGCACAGATGCTCAAAAGCAGCAAAGCTGAAAAGCCTGGCTCAGCTTCACTAGTGTGCAATTGACTGACTGTGAAAAACAAAGCAGCAGAGCACCGGGCTTCTGGGCGCTGTGAAGGCAATTGCCAAAACCAGGCAGCTGCACCTTCCCAAGCGCAGTCAGCTGCCTATGTTCTTGCTTGTTCACAAACTCACCGCTGCCCTTCTTTTCAGCAGCTGCCACCGCGTTCTGTGCATCTCGGAGCCTCTGGCGACGAGCAAGACTTGCCAAGGTGGGACGCATCAGGACCAAGTAAAAACCCAGGCAAGTTGTCCTGGAACGCTTTCCATTCGCTTGCCGAGAGTGAATTCAAGAGGCAGGAGAGCGGCAGCCACCGTCCTCCGGCAGTCTGAAGGCTTCGCACACAAGCCCGCTTCTTTGCGGCTTCGTTCTTCGCCTCTTCCAAGCAACCGCGATCTCTGCCTCTCGGAGGCGAAGAAGCGGCTAATTCGCGCACAGCTCAGTAGAGCGGCAGCGGAGCGCTCCGGAGCGCCGCTTCAAGCCGAAAGACGCCGGGAAGCGGCACTTTCCTCCGGATAGCTCCGGAGCCGCGCTTCTGCTTCTCTAGTCATCTCTATCTTAGCGAAAAGCTTTCCCACTCCATTTGGCAAGTGGAGAGCGTACCTGCACTGCACACTAACCGCGGTTTGCAAAGAAAGAGGATTTGCTGCACATTCCAAGGACACGGCTCTTTCCGAGGCAATCTGCAACCTGCTGTCAGATGGAGGTGCTCTCTGCCCTCTCCTGCCAGCTCTATGTACTAGCGGGCACTTTCCAGCCTGGGCGAGGCAAACAACCTCGAGAGATGTCACAGAGCATAAGTGGAGCACAGATGCTCAAAAGCAGCAAAGCTGAAGAGCCTGGCTCAGCTTCACTAGTGTGCAATTGACTGACTGCGAAAAACAAAGCAGCAGAGCACCGGGCTTCTGGGCGCTGTGAAGGCAATTGCCAAAACCAGGCAGCTGCTCCTTCCCAAGCACAGTCAGCTGCCTATGTTCTTGCTTGTTCACAAACTCACCGCTGCCCTTCTTTTCAGCAGCTGCCACCGTGTTCTGTGCATCTCGGAGCCTCTGGCGACGAGCAAGACTTGCCAAGGTGGGACGCATCAGGACCAAGTAAAAACCCAGGCAAGTTGTCCTGGAACGCTTTCCATTCGCTTGCCGAGAGTGAATTCAAGAGGCAGGAGAGCGGCAGCCACCGTCCTCCGGCAGTCTGAAGGCTTCGCACACAAGCCCGCTTCTTTGCGGCTTCGTTCTTCGCCTCTTCCAAGCAACCGCGATCTCTGCCTCTCGGAGGCGAAGAAGCGGCTAATTCGCGCACAGCTCAGTAGAGCGGCAGCGGAGCGCTCCGGAGCGCCGCTTCAAGCCGAAAGACGCCGGGAAGCGGCACTTTCCTCCGGATAGCTCCGGAACCGCGCTTCTGCTTCTCTAGTCATCTCTATCTTAGCGAAAAGCTTTCCCACTCCATTTGGCAAGGGGAGAGCGTACCTGCACTGCACACTAACCGCGGTTTGCAAAGAAAGAGGATTTGCTGCACATTCCAAGGACACGGCTCTTTCCGAGGCAATCTGCAACCTGCTGTCAGATGGAAGTGCTCTCTGCCCTCTCCTGCCCAGCTCTATGTACTAGCAGGCACTTTCCAGCCTGGCCGAGGCAAACAGCCTCGAGAGATGTCACAGAGCATAAGTGGAGCACAGATGCTCAAAAGCAGCAAAGCTGAAGAGCCTGGCTCAGCTTCACTAGTGTGCAATTGACTGACTGCGAAAAACAAAGCAGCAGAGCACCGGGCTTCTGGGCGCTGTGAAGGCAATTGCCAAAACCAGGCAGCTGCTCCTTCCCAAGCACAGTCAGCTGCCTATGTTCTTGCTTGTTCACAAACTCACCGCTGCCCTTCTTTTCAGCAGCTGCCACCGTGTTCTGTGCATCTCGGAGCCTCTGGCGACGAGCAAGACTTGCCAAGGTGGGACGCATCAGGACCAAGTAAAAACCCAGGCAAGTTGTCCTGGAACGCTTTCCATTCGCTTGCCGAGAGTGAATTCAAGAGGCAGGAGAGCGGCAGCCACCGTCCTCCGGCAGTCTGAAGGCTTCGCACACAAGCCCGCTTCTTTGCGGCTTCGTTCTTCGCCTCTTCCAAGCAACCGCGATCTCTGCCTCTCGGAGGCGAAGAAGCGGCTAATTCGCGCACAGCTCAGTAGAGCGGCAGCGGAGCGCTCCGGAGCGCCGCTTCAAGCCGAAAGACGCCGGGAAGCGGCACTTTCCTCCGGATAGCTCCGGAGCCGCGCTTCTGCTTCTCTAGTCATCTCTATCTTAGCGAAAAGCTTTCCCACTCCATTTGGCAAGGGGAGAGCGTACCTGCACTGCACACTAACCGCGGTTTGCAAAGAAAGAGGATTTGCTGCACATTCCAAGGACACGGCTCTTTCCGAGGCAATCTGCAACCTGCTGTCAGATGGAAGTGCTCTCTGCCCTCTCCTGCCCAGCTCTATGTACTAGCAGGCACTTTCCAGCCTGGCCGAGGCAAACAGCCTCGAGAGATGTCACAGAGCATAAGTGGAGCACAGATGCTCAAAAGCAGCAAAGCTGAAGAGCCTGGCTCAGCTTCACTAGTGTGCAATTGACTGACTGCGAAAAACAAAGCAGCAGAGCACCGGGCTTCTGGGCGCTGTGAAGGCAATTGCCAAAACCAGGCAGCTGCTCCTTCCCAAGCACAGTCAGCTGCCTATGTTCTTGCTTGTTCACAAACTCACCGCTGCCCTTCTTTTCAGCAGCTGCCACCGTGTTCTGTGCATCTCGGAGCCTCTGGCGACGAGCAAGACTTGCCAAGGTGGGACGCATCAGGACCAAGTAAAAACCCAGGCAAGTTGTCCTGGAACGCTTTCCATTCGCTTGCCGAGAGTGAATTCAAGAGGCAGGAGAGCGGCAGCCACCGTCCTCCGGCAGTCTGAAGGCTTCGCACACAAGCCCGCTTCTTTGCGGCTTCGTTCTTCGCCTCTTCCAAGCAACCGCGATCTCTGCCTCTCGGAGGCGAAGAAGCGGCTAATTCGCGCACAGCTCAGTAGAGCGGCAGCGGAGCGCTCCGGAGCGCCGCTTCAAGCCGAAAGACGCCGGGAAGCGGCACTTTCCTCCGGATAGCTCCGGAGCCGCGCTTCTGCTTCTCTAGTCATCTCTATCTTAGCGAAAAGCTTTCCCACTCCATTTGGCAAGTGGAGAGCGTACCTGCACTGCACACTAACCGCGGTTTGCAAAGAAAGAGGATTTGCTGCACATTCCAAGGACACGGCTCTTTCCGAGGCAATCTGCAACCTGCTGTCAGATGGAGGTGCTCTCTGCCCTCTCCTGCCCAGCTCTATGTACTAGCGGGCACTTTCCAGCCTGGGCGAGGCAAACAACCTCGAGAGATGTCACAGAGCATAAGTGGAGCACAGATGCTCAAAAGCAGCAAAGCTGAAGAGCCTGGCTCAGCTTCACTAGTGTGCAATTGACTGACTGCGAAAAACAAAGCAGCAGAGCACCGGGCTTCTGGGCGCTGTGAAGGCAATTGCCAAAACCAGGCAGCTGCTCCTTCCCAAGCACAGTCAGCTGCCTATGTTCTTGCTTGTTCACAAACTCACCGCTGCCCTTCTTTTCAGCAGCTGCCACCGTGTTCTGTGCATCTCGGAGCCTCTGGCGACGAGCAAGACTTGCCAAGGTGGGACGCATCAGGACCAAGTAAAAACCCAGGCAAGTTGTCCTGGAACGCTTTCCATTCGCTTGCCGAGAGTGAATTCAAGAGGCAGGAGAGCGGCAGCCACCGTCCTCCGGCAGTCTGAAGGCTTCGCACACAAGCCCGCTTCTTTGCGGCTTCGTTCTTCGCCTCTTCCAAGCAACCGCGATCTCTGCCTCTCGGAGGCGAAGAAGCGGCTAATTCGCGCACAGCTCAGTAGAGCGGCAGCGGAGCGCTCCGGAGCGCCGCTTCAAGCCGAAAGACGCCGGGAAGCGGCACTTTCCTCCGGATAGCTCCGGAACCGCGCTTCTGCTTCTCTAGTCATCTCTATCTTAGCGAAAAGCTTTCCCACTCCATTTGGCAAGGGGAGAGCGTACCTGCACTGCACACTAACCGCGGTTTGCAAAGAAAGAGGATTTGCTGCACATTCCAAGGACACGGCTCTTTCCGAGGCAATCTGCAACCTGCTGTCAGATGGAAGTGCTCTCTGCCCTCTCCTGCCCAGCTCTATGTACTAGCAGGCACTTTCCAGCCTGGCCGAGGCAAACAGCCTCGAGAGATGTCACAGAGCATAAGTGGAGCACAGATGCTCAAAAGCAGCAAAGCTGAAGAGCCTGGCTCAGCTTCACTAGTGTGCAATTGACTGACTGCGAAAAACAAAGCAGCAGAGCACCGGGCTTCTGGGCGCTGTGAAGGCAATTGCCAAAACCAGGCAGCTGCTCCTTCCCAAGCACAGTCAGCTGCCTATGTTCTTGCTTGTTCACAAACTCACCGCTGCCCTTCTTTTCAGCAGCTGCCACCGTGTTCTGTGCATCTCGGAGCCTCTGGCGACGAGCAAGACTTGCCAAGGTGGGACGCATCAGGACCAAGTAAAAACCCAGGCAAGTTGTCCTGGAACGCTTTCCATTCGCTTGCCGAGAGTGAATTCAAGAGGCAGGAGAGCGGCAGCCACCGTCCTCCGGCAGTCTGAAGGCTTCGCACACAAGCCCGCTTCTTTGCGGCTTCGTTCTTCGCCTCTTCCAAGCAACCGCGATCTCTGCCTCTCGGAGGCGAAGAAGCGGCTAATTCGCGCACAGCTCAGTAGAGCGGCAGCGGAGCGCTCCGGAGCGCCGCTTCAAGCCGAAAGACGCCGGGAAGCGGCACTTTCCTCCGGATAGCTCCGGAGCCGCGCTTCTGCTTCTCTAGTCATCTCTATCTTAGCGAAAAGCTTTCCCACTCCATTTGGCAAGGGGAGAGCGTACCTGCACTGCACACTAACCGCGGTTTGCAAAGAAAGAGGATTTGCTGCACATTCCAAGGACACGGCTCTTTCCGAGGCAATCTGCAACCTGCTGTCAGAGGGAAGTGCTCTCTGCCCTCTCCTGCCCAGCTCTATGTACTAGCAGGCTCTTTCCAGCCTGGCCGTGGCAAACAACCTCGAGAGATGTCACAGAGCATAAGTGGAGCACAGATGCTCAAAAGCAGCAAAGCTGAAGAGCCTGGCTCAGCTTCACTAGTGTGCAATTGACTGACTGCGAAAAACAAAGCAGCAGAGCACCGGGCTTCTGGGCGCTGTGAAGGCAATTGCCAAAACCAGGCAGCTGCTCCTTCCCAAGCACAGTCAGCTGCCTATGTTCTTGCTTGTTCACAAACTCACCGCTGCCCTTCTTTTCAGCAGCTGCCACCGTGTTCTGTGCATCTCGGAGCCTCTGGCGACGAGCAAGACTTGCCAAGGTGGGACGCATCAGGACCAAGTAAAAACCCAGGCAAGTTGTCCTGGAACGCTTTCCATTCGCTTGCCGAGAGTGAATTCAAGAGGCAGGAGAGCGGCAGCCACCGTCCTCCGGCAGTCTGAAGGCTTCGCACACAAGCCCGCTTCTTTGCGGCTTCGTTCTTCGCCTCTTCCAAGCAACCGCGATCTCTGCCTCTCGGAGGCGAAGAAGCGGCTAATTCGCACACAGCTCAGTAGAGCGGCAGCGGAGCGCTCCGGAGCGCCGCTTCAAGCCGAAAGACGCCGGGAAGCGGCACTTTCCTCCGGATAGCTCCGGAGCCGCGCTTCTGCTTCTCTAGTCATCTCTATCTTAGCGAAAAGCTTTCCCACTCCATTTGGCAAGGGGAGAGCGTACCTGCACTGCACACTAACCGCGGTTTGCAAAGAAAGAGGATTTGCTGCACATTCCAAGGACACGGCTCTTTCCGAGGCAATCTGCAACCTGCTGTCAGATGGAAGTGCTCTCTGCCCTCTCCTGCCCAGCTCTATGTACTAGCAGGCTCTTTCCAGCCTGGGCAAGGCAAACAACCTCGAGAGATGTCCCAGAGCATAAGTGGAGCACAGATGCTCAAAAGCAGCAAAGCTGAAGAGCCTGGCTCAGCTTCACTAGTGTGCAATTGACTGACTGCGAAAAACAAAGCAGCAGAGCACTGGGCTTCTGGGCGCTGTGAAGGCAATTGCCAAAACCAGGCAGCTGCTCCTTCCCAAGCACAGTCAGCTGCCTATGTTCTTGCTTGTTCACAAACTCACCGCTGCCCTTCTTTTCAGCAGCTGCCACCGTGTTCTGTGAATCTCGGAGCCTCTGGCGACGAGCAAGACTTGCCAAGGTGGGACGCATCAGGACCAAGTAAAAACCCAGGCAAGTTTTCCTGGAACGCTTTCCATTCGCTTGCCGAGAGTGAATTCAAGAGGCAGGAGAGCGGCAGCCACCGTCCTCCGGCAGTCTGAAGGCTTTGCACACAAGCCCGCTTCTTTGCGGCTTCGTTCTTCGCCTCTTCCAAGCAACCGCGATCTCTGCCTCTCGGAGGCGAAGAAGCGGCTAATTCGCGCACAGCTCAGTAGAGCGGCAGCGGAGCGCTCCGGAGCGCCTCTTCTGCCGAAAGACGCCGGGAAGCGGCACTTTCCTCCGGATAGCTCCGGAGCCACGCTTCTGCTTCTCTAGTCATCTCTATCTTAGCGAAAAGCTTTCCCACTCCATTTGGCAAGGGGAGAGCGTACCTGCACTGCACACTAACCGCGGTTTGCAAAGAAAGAGGATTTGCTGCACATTCCAAGGACACGGCTCTTTCCGAGGCAATCTGCAACCTGCTGTCAGATGGAAGTGCTCTCTGCCCTCTCCTGCCCAGCTCTATGTACTAGCGGGCACTTTCCAGCCTGGGCAAGGCAAACAACCTCGAGAGATGTCCCAGAGCATAAGTGGAGCACAGATGCTCAAAAGCAGCAAAGCTGAAGAGCCTGGCTCAGCTTCACTAGTGTGCAATTGACTGACTGCGAAAAACAAAGCAGCAGAGCACTGGGCTTCTGGGCGCTGTGAAGGCAATTGCCAAAACCAGGCAGCTGCTCCTTCCCAAGCACAGTCAGCTGCCTATGTTCTTGCTTGTTCACAAACTCACCGCTGCCCTTCTTTTCAGCAGCTGCCACCGTGTTCTGTGAATCTCGGAGCCTCTGGCGACGAGCAAGACTTGCCAAGGTGGGACGCATCAGGACCAAGTAAAAACCCAGGCAAGTTTTCCTGGAACGCTTTCCATTCGCTTGCCGAGAGTGAATTCAAGAGGCAGGAGAGCGGCAGCCACCGTCCTCCGGCAGTCTGAAGGCTTTGCACACAAGCCCGCTTCTTTGCGGCTTCGTTCTTCGCCTCTTCCAAGCAACCGCGATCTCTGCCTCTCGGAGGCGAAGAAGCGGCTAATTCGCGCACAGCTCAGTAGAGCGGCAGCGGAGCGCTCCGGAGCGCCTCTTCTGCCGAAAGACGCCGGGAAGCGGCACTTTCCTCCGGATAGCTCCGGAGCCACGCTTCTGCTTCTCTAGTCATCTCTATCTTAGCGAAAAGCTTTCCCACTCCATTTGGCAAGGGGAGAGCGTACCTGCACTGCACACTAACCGCGGTTTGCAAAGAAAGAGGATTTGCTGCACATTCCAAGGACACGGCTCTTTCCGAGGCAATCTGCAACCTGCTGTCAGATGGAAGTGCTCTCTGCCCTCTCCTGCCCAGCTCTATGTACTAGCGGGCACTTTCCAGCCTGGGCGAGGCAAACAACCTCGAGAGATGTCACAGAGCATAAGTGGAGCACAGATGCTCAAAAGCAGCAAAGCTGAAGAGCCTGGCTCAGCTTCACTAGTGTGCAATTGACTGACTGCGAAAAACAAAGCAGCAGAGCACCGGGCTTCTGGGCGCTGTGAAGGCAATTGCCAAAACCAGGCAGCTGCTCCTTCCCAAGCACAGTCAGCTGCCTATGTTCTTGCTTGTTCACAAACTCACCGCTGCCCTTCTTTTCAGCAGCTGCCACCGTGTTCTGTGCATCTCGGAGCCTCTGGCGACGAGCAAGACTTGCCAAGGTGGGACGCATCAGGACCAAGTAAAAACCCAGGCAAGTTGTCCTGGAACGCTTTCCATTCGCTTGCCGAGAGTGAATTCAAGAGGCAGGAGAGCGGCAGCCACCGTCCTCCGGCAGTCTGAAGGCTTCGCACACAAGCCCGCTTCTTTGCGGCTTCGTTCTTCGCCTCTTCCAAGCAACCGCGATCTCTGCCTCTCGGAGGCGAAGAAGCGGCTAATTCGCGCACAGCTCAGTAGAGCGGCAGCGGAGCGCTCCGGAGCGCCGCTTCAAGCCGAAAGACGCCGGGAAGCGGCACTTTCCTCCGGATAGCTCCGGAGCCGCGCTTCTGCTTCTCTAGTCATCTCTATCTTAGCGAAAAGCTTTCCCACTCCATTTGGCAAGGGGAGAGCGTACCTGCACTGCACACTAACCGCGGTTTGCAAAGAAAGAGGATTTGCTGCACATTCCAAGGACACGGCTCTTTCCGAGGCAATCTGCAACCTGCTGTCAGATGGAGGTGCTCTCTGCCCTCTCCTGCCCAGCTCTATGTACTAGCGGGCACTTTCCAGCCTGGGCGAGGCAAACAACCTCGAGAGATGTCACAGAGCATAAGTGGAGCACAGATGCTCAAAAGCAGCAAAGCTGAAGAGCCTGGCTCAGCTTCACTAGTGTGCAATTGACTGACTGCGAAAAACAAAGCAGCAGAGCACCGGGCTTCTGGGCGCTGTGAAGGCAATTGCCAAAACCAGGCAGCTGCTCCTTCCCAAGCACAGTCTGCTGCCTATGTTCTTGCTTGTTCACAAACTCACCGCTGCCCTTCTTTTCAGCAGCTGCCACCGTGTTCTGTGCATCTCGGAGCCTCTGGCGACGAGCAAGACTTGCCAAGGTGGGACGCATCAGGACCAAGTAAAAACCCAGGCAAGTTGTCCTGGAACGCTTTCCATTCGCTTGCCGAGAGTGAATTCAAGAGGCAGGAGAGCGGCAGCCACCGTCCTCCGGCAGTCTGAAGGCTTCGCACACAAGCCCGCTTCTTTGCGGCTTCGTTCTTCGCCTCTTCCAAGCAACCGCGATCTCTGCCTCTCGGAGGCGAAGAAGCGGCTAATTCGCGCACAGCTCAGTAGAGCGGCAGCGGAGCGCTCCGGAGCGCCGCTTCAAGCCGAAAGACGCCGGGAAGCGGCACTTTCCTCCGGATAGCTCCGGAGCCGCGCTTCTGCTTCTCTAGTCATCTCTATCTTAGCGAAAAGCTTTCCCACTCCATTTGGCAAGGGGAGAGCGTACCTGCACTGCACACTAACCGCGGTTTGCAAAGAAAGAGGATTTGCTACACATTCCAAGGACACGGCTCTTTCCGAGGCAATCTGCAACCTGCTGTCAGATGGAAGTGCTCTCTGCCCTCTTCTGCCCAGCTCTATGTACTAGCAGGCTCTTTCCAGCCTGGCCGAGGCAAACAACCTCGAGAGATGTCACAGAGCATAAGTGGAGCACAGATGCTCAAAAGCAGCAAAGCTGAAGAGCCTGGCTCAGCTTCACTAGTGTGCAATTGACTGACTGCGAAAAACAAAGCAGCAGAGCACCGGGCTTCCGGGCGCTGTGAAGGCAATTGCCAAAACCAGGCAGCTGCTCCTTCCCAAGCACAGTCAGCTGCCTATGTTCTTGCTTGTTCACAAACTCACCGCTGCCCTTCTTTTCAGCAGCTGCCACCGTGTTCTGTGCATCTCGGAGCCTCTGGCGACGAGCAAGACTTGCACAGGTGGGACGCATCAGGACCAAGTAAAAACCCAGGCAAGTTGTCCTGGAACGCTTTCCATTCGCTTGCCGAGAGTGAATTCAAGAGGCAGGAGAGCGGCAGCCACCGTCCTCCGGCAGTCTGAAGGCTTTGCACACAAGCCCGCTTCTTTGCGGCTTCGTTCTTCGCCTCTTCCAAGCAACCGCGATCTCTGCCTCTCGGAGGCGAAGAAGCGGCTAATTCGCGCACAGCTCAGTAGAGCGGCAGCGGAGCGCTCCGGAGCGCCGCTTCAAGCCGAAAGACGCCGGGAAGCGGCACTTTCCTCCGGATAGCTCCGGAGCCGCGCTTCTGCTTCTCTAGTCATCTCTATCTTAGCGAAAAGCTTTCCCACTCCATTTGGCAAGGGGAGAGCGTACCTGCACTGCACACTAACCGCGGTTTGCAAAGAAAGAGGATTTGCTGCACATTCCAAGGACACGGCTCTTTCCGAGGCAATCTGCAACCTGCTGTCAGATGGAAGTGCTCTCTGCCCTCTCCTGCCCAGCTCTATGTACTAGCAGGCTCTTTCCAGCCTGGGCAAGGCAAACAACCTCGAGAGATGTCCCAGAGCATAAGTGGAGCACAGATGCTCAAAAGCAGCAAAGCTGAAGAGCCTGGCTCAGCTTCACTAGTGTGCAATTGACTGACTGCGAAAAACAAAGCAGCAGAGCACTGGGCTTCTGGGCGCTGTGAAGGCAATTGCCAAAACCAGGCAGCTGCTCCTTCCCAAGCACAGTCAGCTGCCTATGTTCTTGCTTGTTCACAAACTCACCGCTGCCCTTCTTTTCAGCAGCTGCCACCGTGTTCTGTGAATCTCGGAGCCTCTGGCGACGAGCAAGACTTGCCAAGGTGGGACGCATCAGGACCAAGTAAAAACCCAGGCAAGTTTTCCTGGAACGCTTTCCATTCGCTTGCCGAGAGTGAATTCAAGAGGCAGGAGAGCGGCAGCCACCGTCCTCCGGCAGTCTGAAGGCTTTGCACACAAGCCCGCTTCTTTGCGGCTTCGTTCTTCGCCTCTTCCAAGCAACCGCGATCTCTGCCTCTCGGAGGCGAAGAAGCGGCTAATTCGCGCACAGCTCAGTAGAGCGGCAGCGGAGCGCTCCGGAGCGCCTCTTCTGCCGAAAGACGCCGGGAAGCGGCACTTTCCTCCGGATAGCTCCGGAGCCACGCTTCTGCTTCTCTAGTCATCTCTATCTTAGCGAAAAGCTTTCCCACTCCATTTGGCAAGGGGAGAGCGTACCTGCACTGCACACTAACCGCGGTTTGCAAAGAAAGAGGATTTGCTGCACATTCCAAGGACACGGCTCTTTCCGAGGCAATCTGCAACCTGCTGTCAGATGGAAGTGCTCTCTGCCCTCTCCTGCCCAGCTCTATGTACTAGCGGGCACTTTCCAGCCTGGGCAAGGCAAACAACCTCGAGAGATGTCCCAGAGCATAAGTGGAGCACAGATGCTCAAAAGCAGCAAAGCTGAAGAGCCTGGCTCAGCTTCACTAGTGTGCAATTGACTGACTGCGAAAAACAAAGCAGCAGAGCACTGGGCTTCTGGGCGCTGTGAAGGCAATTGCCAAAACCAGGCAGCTGCTCCTTCCCAAGCACAGTCAGCTGCCTATGTTCTTGCTTGTTCACAAACTCACCGCTGCCCTTCTTTTCAGCAGCTGCCACCGTGTTCTGTGAATCTCGGAGCCTCTGGCGACGAGCAAGACTTGCCAAGGTGGGACGCATCAGGACCAAGTAAAAACCCAGGCAAGTTTTCCTGGAACGCTTTCCATTCGCTTGCCGAGAGTGAATTCAAGAGGCAGGAGAGCGGCAGCCACCGTCCTCCGGCAGTCTGAAGGCTTTGCACACAAGCCCGCTTCTTTGCGGCTTCGTTCTTCGCCTCTTCCAAGCAACCGCGATCTCTGCCTCTCGGAGGCGAAGAAGCGGCTAATTCGCGCACAGCTCAGTAGAGCGGCAGCGGAGCGCTCCGGAGCGCCTCTTCTGCCGAAAGACGCCGGGAAGCGGCACTTTCCTCCGGATAGCTCCGGAGCCACGCTTCTGCTTCTCTAGTCATCTCTATCTTAGCGAAAAGCTTTCCCACTCCATTTGGCAAGGGGAGAGCGTACCTGCACTGCACACTAACCGCGGTTTGCAAAGAAAGAGGATTTGCTGCACATTCCAAGGACACGGCTCTTTCCGAGGCAATCTGCAACCTGCTGTCAGATGGAAGTGCTCTCTGCCCTCTCCTGCCCAGCTCTATGTACTAGCGGGCACTTTCCAGCCTGGGCGAGGCAAACAACCTCGAGAGATGTCACAGAGCATAAGTGGAGCACAGATGCTCAAAAGCAGCAAAGCTGAAGAGCCTGGCTCAGCTTCACTAGTGTGCAATTGACTGACTGCGAAAAACAAAGCAGCAGAGCACCGGGCTTCTGGGCGCTGTGAAGGCAATTGCCAAAACCAGGCAGCTGCTCCTTCCCAAGCACAGTCAGCTGCCTATGTTCTTGCTTGTTCACAAACTCACCGCTGCCCTTCTTTTCAGCAGCTGCCACCGTGTTCTGTGCATCTCGGAGCCTCTGGCGACGAGCAAGACTTGCCAAGGTGGGACGCATCAGGACCAAGTAAAAACCCAGGCAAGTTGTCCTGGAACGCTTTCCATTCGCTTGCCGAGAGTGAATTCAAGAGGCAGGAGAGCGGCAGCCACCGTCCTCCGTCAGTCTGAAGGCTTCGCACACAAGCCCGCTTCTTTGCGGCTTCGTTCTTCGCCTCTTCCAAGCAACCGCGATCTCTGCCTCTCGGAGGCGAAGAAGCGGCTAATTCGCGCACAGCTCAGTAGAGCGGCAGCGGAGCGCTCCGGAGCGCCGCTTCAAGCCGAAAGACGCCGGGAAGCGGCACTTTCCTCCGGATAGCTCCGGAGCCGCGCTTCTGCTTCTCTAGTCATCTCTATCTTAGCGAAAAGCTTTCCCACTCCATTTGGCAAGGGGAGAGCGTACCTGCACTGCACACTAACCGCGGTTTGCAAAGAAAGAGGATTTGCTGCACATTCCAAGGACACGGCTCTTTCCGAGGCAATCTGCAACCTGCTGTCAGATGGAGGTGCTCTCTGCCCTCTCCTGCCCAGCTCTATGTACTAGCGGGCACTTTCCAGCCTGGGCGAGGCAAACAACCTCGAGAGATGTCACAGAGCATAAGTGGAGCACAGATGCTCAAAAGCAGCAAAGCTGAAGAGCCTGGCTCAGCTTCACTAGTGTGCAATTGACTGACTGCGAAAAACAAAGCAGCAGAGCACCGGGCTTCTGGGCGCTGTGAAGGCAATTGCCAAAACCAGGCAGCTGCTCCTTCCCAAGCACAGTCTGCTGCCTATGTTCTTGCTTGTTCACAAACTCACCGCTGCCCTTCTTTTCAGCAGCTGCCACCGTGTTCTGTGCATCTCGGAGCCTCTGGCGACGAGCAAGACTTGCCAAGGTGGGACGCATCAGGACCAAGTAAAAACCCAGGCAAGTTGTCCTGGAACGCTTTCCATTCGCTTGCCGAGAGTGATATCAAGAGGCAGGAGAGCGGCAGCCACCGTCCTCCGGCAGTCTGAAGGCTTCGCACACAAGCCCGCTTCTTTGCGGCTTCGTTCTTCGCCTCTTCCAAGCAACCGCGATCTCTGCCTCTCGGAGGCGAAGAAGCGGCTAATTCGCGCACAGCTCAGTAGAGCGGCAGCGGAGCGCTCCGGAGCGCCGCTTCAAGCCGAAAGACGCCGGGAAGCGGCACTTTCCTCCGGATAGCTCCGGAGCCGCGCTTCTGCTTCTCTAGTCATCTCTATCTTAGCGAAAAGCTTTCCCACTCCATTTGGCAAGGGGAGAGCGTACCTGCACTGCACACTAACCGCGGTTTGCAAAGAAAGAGGATTTGCTACACATTCCAAGGACACGGCTCTTTCCGAGGCAATCTGCAACCTGCTGTCAGATGGAAGTGCTCTCTGCCCTCTTCTGCCCAGCTCTATGTACTAGCAGGCTCTTTCCAGCCTGGCCGAGGCAAACAACCTCGAGAGATGTCACAGAGCATAAGTGGAGCACAGATGCTCAAAAGCAGCAAAGCTGAAGAGCCTGGCTCAGCTTCACTAGTGTGCAATTGACTGACTGCGAAAAACAAAGCAGCAGAGCACCGGGCTTCCGGGCGCTGTGAAGGCAATTGCCAAAACCAGGCAGCTGCTCCTTCCCAAGCACAGTCAGCTGCCTATGTTCTTGCTTGTTCACAAACTCACCGCTGCCCTTCTTTTCAGCAGCTGCCACCGTGTTCTGTGCATCTCGGAGCCTCTGGCGACGAGCAAGACTTGCACAGGTGGGACGCATCAGGACCAAGTAAAAACCCAGGCAAGTTGTCCTGGAACGCTTTCCATTCGCTTGCCGAGAGTGAATTCAAGAGGCAGGAGAGCGGCAGCCACCGTCCTCCGGCAGTCTGAAGGCTTTGCACACAAGCCCGCTTCTTTGCGGCTTCGTTCTTCGCCTCTTCCAAGCAACCGCGATCTCTGCCTCTCGGAGGCGAAGAAGCGGCTAATTCGCGCACAGCTCAGTAGAGCGGCAGCGGAGCGCTCCGGAGCGCCGCTTCAAGCCGAAAGACGCCGGGAAGCGGCACTTTCCTCCGGATAGCTCCGGAGCCGCGCTTCTGCTTCTCTAGTCATCTCTATCTTAGCGAAAATCTTTCCCACTCCATTTGGCAAGGGGAGAGCGTACCTGCACTGCACACTAACCGCGGTTTGCAAAGAAAGAGGATTTGCTGCACATTCCAAGGACACGGCTCTTTCCGAGGCAATCTGCAACCTGCTGTCAGATGGAAGTGCTCTCTGCCCTCTCCTGCCCAGCTCTATGTACTAGCAGGCACTTTCCAGCCTGGCCGAGGCAAACAGCCTCGAGAGATGTCACAGAGCATAAGTGGAGCACAGATGCTCAAAAGCAGCAAAGCTGAAGAGCCTGGCTCAGCTTCACTAGTGTGCAATTGACTGACTGCGAAAAACAAAGCAGCAGAGCACCGGGCTTCTGGGCGCTGTGAAGGCAATTGCCAAAACCAGGCAGCTGCTCCTTCCCAAGCACAGTCAGCTGCCTATGTTCTTGCTTGTTCACAAACTCACCGCTGCCCTTCTTTTCAGCAGCTGCCACCGTGTTCTGTGCATCTCGGAGCCTCTGGCGACGAGCAAGACTTGCCAAGGTGGGACGCATCAGGACCAAGTAAAAACCCAGGCAAGTTGTCCTGGAACGCTTTCCATTCGCTTGCCGAGAGTGAATTCAAGAGGCAGGAGAGCGGCAGCCACCGTCCTCAGGCAGTCTGAAGGCTTCGCACACAAGCCCGCTTCTTTGCGGCTTCGTTCTTCGCCTCTTCCAAGCAACTGCGATCTCTGCCTCTCGGAGGCGAAGAAGCGGCTAATTCGCGCACAGCTCAGTAGAGCGGCAGCGGAGCGCTCCGGAGCGCCGCTTCAAGCCGAAAGACGCCGGGAAGCGGCACTTTCCTCCGGATAGCTCCGGAGCCACGCTTCTGCTTCTCTAGTCATCTCTATCTTAGCGAAAAGCTTTCCCACTCCATTTGGCAAGGGGAGAGCGTACCTGCACTGCACACTAACCGCGGTTTGCAAAGAAAGAGGATTTGCTGCACATTCCAAGGACACGGCTCTTTCCGAGGCAATCTGCAACCTGCTGTCAGATGGAAGTGCTCTCTGCCCTCTCCTGCCCAGCTCTATGTACTAGCGGGCACTTTCCAGCCTGGGCGAGGCAAACAACCTCGAGAGATGTCACAGAGCATAAGTGGAGCACAGATGCTCAAAAGCAGCAAAGCTGAAGAGCCTGGCTCAGCTTCACTAGTGTGCAATTGACTGACTGCGAAAAACAAAGCAGCAGAGCACCGGGCTTCTGGGCGCTGTGAAGGCAATTGCCAAAACCAGGCAGCTGCTCCTTCCCAAGCACAGTCAGCTGCCTATGTTCTTGCTTGTTCACAAACTCACCGCTGCCCTTCTTTTCAGCAGCTGCCACCGTGTTCTGTGCATCTCGGAGCCTCTGGCGACGAGCAAGACTTGCCAAGGTGGGACGCATCAGGACCAAGTAAAAACCCAGGCAAGTTGTCCTGGAACGCTTTCCATTCGCTTGCCGAGAGTGAATTCAAGAGGCAGGAGAGCGGCAGCCACCGTCCTCCGGCAGTCTGAAGGCTTCGCACACAAGCCCGCTTCTTTGCGGCTTCGTTCTTCGCCTCTTCCAATCAACCGCGATCTCTGCCTCTCGGAGGCGAAGAAGCGGCTAATTCGCGCACAGCTCAGTAGAGCGGCAGCGGAGCGCTCCGGAGCGCCGCTTCAAGCCGAAAGACGCCGGGAAGCGGCACTTTCCTCCGGATAGCTCCGGAGCCGCGCTTCTGCTTCTCTAGTCATCTCTATCTTAGCGAAAAGCTTTCCACTCCATTTGGCAAGGGGAGAGCGTACCTGCACTGCACACTAACCGCGGTTTGCAAAGAAAGAGCATTTGCTGCACATTCCAAGGACACGGCTCTTTCCGAGGCAATCTGCAACCTGCTGTCAGATGGAAGTGCTCTCTGCCCTCTCCTGCCCAGCTCTATGTACTAGCAGGCTCTTTCCAGCCTGGCCGAGGCAAACAACCTCGAGAGATGTCACAGAGCATAAGTGGAGCACAGATGCTCAAAAGCAGCAAAGCTGAAGAGCCTGGCTCAGCTTCACTAGTGTGCAATTGACTGACTGCGAAAAACAAAGCAGCAGAGCACCGGGCTTCTGGGCGCTGTGAAGGCAATTGCCAAAACCAGGCAGCTGCTCCTTCCCAAGCACAGTCAGCTGCCTATGTTCTTGCTTGTTCACAAACTCACCGCTGCCCTTCTTTTGAGCAGCTGCCACCGTGTTCTGTGCATCTCGGAGCCTCTGGCGACGAGCAAGACTTGCCAAGGTGGGACGCATCAGGACCAAGTAAAAACCCAGGCAAGTTGTCCTGGAACGCTTTCCATTCGCTTGCCGAGAGTGAATTCAACAGGCAGGAGAGCGGCAGCCACCGTCCTCCGGCAGTCTGAAGGCTTCGCACACAAGCCCGCTTCTTTGCGGCTTCGTTCTTCGCCTCTTCCAAGCAACCGCGATCTCTGCCTCTCGGAGGCGAAGAAGCGGCTAATTCGCACACAGCTCAGTAGAGCGGCAGCGGAGCGCTCCGGAGCGCCGCTTCAAGCCGAAAGACGCCGGGAAGCGGCACTTTCCTCCGGATAGCTCCGGAGCCGCGCTTCTGCTTCTCTAGTCATCTCTATCTTAGCGAAAAGCTTTCCCACTCCATTTGGCAAGGGGAGAGCGTACCTGCACTGCACACTAACCGCGGTTTGCAAAGAAAGAGGATTTGCTGCACATTCCAAGGACACGGCTCTTTCCGAGGCAATCTGCAACCTGCTGTCAGATGGAAGTGCTCTCTGCCCTCTCCTGCCCAGCTCTATGTACTAGCAGGCTCTTTCCAGCCTGGGCAAGGCAAACAACCTCGAGAGATGTCCCAGAGCATAAGTGGAGCACAGATGCTCAAAAGCAGCAAAGCTGAAGAGCCTGGCTCAGCTTCACTAGTGTGCAATTGACTGACTGCGAAAAACAAAGCAGCAGAGCACTGGGCTTCTGGGCGCTGTGAAGGCAATTGCCAAAACCAGGCAGCTGCTCCTTCCCAAGCACAGTCAGCTGCCTATGTTCTTGCTTGTTCACAAACTCACCGCTGCCCTTCTTTTCAGCAGCTGCCACCGTGTTCTGTGAATCTCGGAGCCTCTGGCGACGAGCAAGACTTGCCAAGGTGGGACGCATCAGGACCAAGTAAAAACCCAGGCAAGTTTTCCTGGAACGCTTTCCATTCGCTTGCCGAGAGTGAATTCAAGAGGCAGGAGAGCGGCAGCCACCGTTCTCCGGCAGTCTGAAGGCTTTGCACACAAGCCCGCTTCTTTGCGGCTTCGTTCTTCGCCTCTTCCAAGCAACCGCGATCTCTGCCTCTCGGAGGCGAAGAAGCGGCTAATTCGCGCACAGCTCAGTAGAGCGGCAGCGGAGCGCTCCGGAGCGCCTCTTCTGCCGAAAGACGCCGGGAAGCGGCACTTTCCTCCGGATAGCTCCGGAGCCACGCTTCTGCTTCTCTAGTCATCTCTATCTTAGCGAAAAGCTTTCCCACTCCATTTGGCAAGGGGAGAGCGTACCTGCACTGCACACTAACCGCGGTTTGCAAAGAAAGAGGATTTGCTGCACATTCCAAGGACACGGCTCTTTCCGAGGCAATCTGCAACCTTCTGTCAGATGGAAGTGCTCTCTGCCCTCTCCTGCCCAGCTCTATGTACTAGCGGGCACTTTCCAGCCTGGGCGAGGCAAACAACCTCGAGAGATGTCACAGAGCATAAGTGGAGCACAGATGCTCAAAAGCAGCAAAGCTGAAGAGCCTGGCTCAGCTTCACTAGTGTGCAATTGACTGACTGCGAAAAACAAAGCAGCAGAGCACCGGGCTTCTGGGCGCTGTGAAGGCAATTGCCAAAACCAGGCAGCTGCTCCTTCCCAAGCACAGTCAGCTGCCTATGTTCTTGCTTGTTCACAAACTCACCGCTGCCCTTCTTTTCAGCAGCTGCCACCGTGTTCTGTGCATCTCGGAGCCTCTGGCGACGAGCAAGACTTGCCAAGGTGGGACGCATCAGGACCAAGTAAAAACCCAGGCAAGTTGTCCTGGAACGCTTTCCATTCGCTTGCCGAGAGTGAATTCAAGAGGCAGGAGAGCGGCAGCCACCGTCCTCCGGCAGTCTGAAGGCTTCGCACACAAGCCCGCTTCTTTGCGGCTTCGTTCTTCGCCTCTTCCAAGCAACCGCGATCTCTGCCTCTCGGAGGCGAAGAAGCGGCTAATTCGCGCACAGCTCAGTAGAGCGGCAGCGGAGCGCTCCGGAGCGCCGCTTCAAGCCGAAAGACGCCGGGAAGCGGCACTTTCCTCCGGATAGCTCCGGAGCCGCGCTTCTGCTTCTCTAGTCATCTCTATCTTAGCGAAAAGCTTTCCCACACCATTTGGCAAGGGGAGAGCGTACCTGCACTGCACACTAACCGCGGTTTGCAAAGAAAGAGGATTTGCTGCACATTCCAAGGACACGGCTCTTTCCGAGGCAATCTGCAACCTGCTGTCAGATGGAGGTGCTCTCTGCCCTCTCCTGCCCAGCTCTATGTACTAGCGGGCACTTTCCAGCCTGGGCGAGGCAAACAACCTCGAGAGATGTCACAGAGCATAAGTGGAGCACAGATGCTCAAAAGCAGCAAAGCTGAAGAGCCTGGCTCAGCTTCACTAGTGTGCAATTGACTGACTGCGAAAAACAAAGCAGCAGAGCACCGGGCTTCTGGGCGCTGTGAAGGCAATTGCCAAAACCAGGCAGCTGCTCCTTCCCAAGCACAGTCAGCTGCCTATGTTCTTGCTTGTTCACAAACTCACCGCTGCCCTTCTTTTCAGCAGCTGCCACCGTGTTCTGTGCATCTCGGAGCCTCTGGCGACGAGCAAGACTTGCCAAGGTGGGACGCATCAGGACCAAGTAAAAACCCAGGCAAGTTGTCCTGGAACGCTTTCCATTCGCTTGCCGAGAGTGAATTCAAGAGGCAGGAGAGCGGCAGCCACCGTCCTCCGGCAGTCTGAAGGCTTCGCACACAAGCCCGCTTCTTTGCGGCTTCGTTCTTCGCCTCTTCCAAGCAACCGCGATCTCTGCCTCTCGGAGGCGAAGAAGCGGCTAATTCGCGCACAGCTCAGTAGAGCGGCCGCGGAGCGCTCCGGAGCGCCGCTTCAAGCCGAAAGACGCCGGGAAGCGGCACTTTCCTCCGGATAGCTCCGGAGCCGCGCTTCTGCTTCTCTAGTCATCTCTATCTTAGCGAAAAGCTTTCCCACTCCATTTGGCAAGGGGAGAGCGTACCTGCACTGCACACTAACCGCGGTTTGCAAAGAAAGAGGATTTGCTGCACATTCCAAGGACACGGCTCTTTCCGAGGCAATCTGCAACCTGCTGTCAGATGGAAGTGCTCTCTGCCCTCTCCTGCCCAGCTCTATGTACTAGCAGGCACTTTCCAGCCTGGCCGAGGCAAACAGCCTCGAGAGATGTCACAGAGCATAAGTGGAGCACAGATGCTCAAAAGCAGCAAAGCTGAAGAGCCTGGCTCAGCTTCACTAGTGTGCAATTGACTGACTGCGAAAAACAAAGCAGCAGAGCACCGGGCTTCTGGGCGCTGTGAAGGCAATTGCCAAAACCAGGCAGCTGCTCCTTCCCAAGCACAGTCAGCTGCCTATGTTCTTGCTTGTTCACAAACTCACCGCTGCCCTTCTTTTCAGCAGCTGCCACCGTGTTCTGTGCATCTCGGAGCCTCTGGCGACGAGCAAGACTTGCCAAGGTGGGACGCATCAGGACCAAGTAAAAACCCAGGCAAGTTGTCCTGGAACGCTTTCCATTCGCTTGCCGAGAGTGAATTCAAGAGGCAGGAGAGCGGCAGCCACCGTCCTCCGGCAGTCTGAAGGCTTTGCACACAAGCCCGCTTCTTTGCGGCTTCGTTCTTCGCCTCTTCCAAGCAACCGCGATCTCTGCTTCTCGGAGGCGAAGAAGCGGATAATTCGCGCACAGCTCAGTAGAGCGGCAGTGGAGCGCTCCGGAGCGCCGCTTCAAGCCGAAAGACGCCGGGAAGCGGCACTTTCCTCCGGATAGCTCCGGAGCCGCGCTTCTGCTTCTCTAGTCATCTCTATCTTAGCGAAAAGCTTTCCCACTCCATTTGGCAAGGGGAGAGCGTACCTGCACTGCACACTAACCGCGGTTTGCAAAGAAAGAGGATTTGCTGCACATTCCAAGGACACGGCTCTTTCCGAGGCAATCTGCAACCTGCTGTCAGATGGAAGTGCTCTCTGCCCTCTTCTGCCCAGCTCTATGTACTAGCAGGCTCTTTCCAGCCTGGCCGAGGCAAACAACCTCGAGAGATGTCCCAGAGCATAAGTGGAGCACAGATGCTCAAAAGCAGCAAAGCTGAAGAGCCTGGCTCAGCTTCACTAGTGTGCAATTGACTGACTGCGAAAAACAAAGCAGCAGAGCACCGGGCTTCCGGGCGCTGTGAAGGCAATTGCCAAAACCAGGCAGCTGCTCCTTCCCAAGCACAGTCAGCTGCCTATGTTCTTGCTTGTTCACAAACTCACCGCTGCCCTTCTTTTCAGCAGCTGCCACCGTGTTCTGTGCATCTCGGAGCCTCTGGCGACGAGCAAGACTTGCACAGGTGGGACGCATCAGGACCAAGTAAAAACCCAGGCAAGTTGTCCTGGAACGCTTTCCATTCGCTTGCCGAGAGTGAATTCAAGAGGCAGGAGAGCGGCAGCCACCGTCCTCCGGCAGTCTGAAGGCTTTGCACACAAGCCCGCTTCTTTGCGGCTTCGTTCTTCGCCTCTTCCAAGCAACCGCGATCTCTGCCTCTCGGAGGCGAAGAAGCGGCTAATTCGCGCACAGCTCAGTAGAGCGGCAGCGGAGCGCTCCGGAGCGCCGCTTCAAGCCGAAAGACGCCGGGAAGCGGCACTTTCCTCCGGATAGCTCCGGAGCCGCGCTTCTGCTTCTCTAGTCATCTCTATCTTAGCGAAAATCTTTCCCACTCCATTTGGCAAGGGGAGAGCGTACCTGCACTGCACACTAACCGCGGTTTGCAAAGAAAGAGGATTTGCTGCACATTCCAAGGACACGGCTCTTTCCGAGGCAATCTGCAACCTGCTGTCAGATGGAAGTGCTCTCTGCCCTCTCCTGCCCAGCTCTATGTACTAGCAGGCACTTTCCAGCCTGGCCGAGGCAAACAGCCTCGAGAGATGTCACAGAGCATAAGTGGAGCACAGATGCTCAAAAGCAGCAAAGCTGAAGAGCCTGGCTCAGCTTCACTAGTGTGCAATTGACTGACTGCGAAAAACAAAGCAGCAGAGCACCGGGCTTCTGGGCGCTGTGAAGGCAATTGCCAAAACCAGGCAGCTGCTCCTTCCCAAGCACAGTCAGCTGCCTATGTTCTTGCTTGTTCACAAACTCACCGCTGCCCTTCTTTTCAGCAGCTGCCACCGTGTTCTGTGCATCTCGGAGCCTCTGGCGACGAGCAAGACTTGCCAAGGTGGGACGCATCAGGACCAAGTAAAAACCCAGGCAAGTTGTCCTGGAACGCTTTCCATTCGCTTGCCGAGAGTGAATTCAAGAGGCAGGAGAGCGGCAGCCACCGCCCTCAGGCAGTCTGAAGGCTTCGCACACAAGCCCGCTTCTTTGCGGCTTCGTTCTTCGCCTCTTCCAAGCAACCGCGATCTCTGCCTCTCGGAGGCGAAGAAGCGGCTAATTCGCGCACAGCTCAGTAGAGCGGCAGCGGAGCGCTCCGGAGCGCCGCTTCAAGCCGAAAGACGCCGGGAAGCGGCACTTTCCTCCGGATAGCTCCGGAGCCGCGCTTCTGCTTCTCTAGTCATCTCTATCTTAGCGAAAATCTTTCCCACTCCATTTGGCAAGGGGAGAGCGTACCTGCACTGCACACTAACCGCGGTTTGCAAAGAAAGAGGATTTGCTGCACATTCCAAGGACACGGCTCTTTCCGAGGCAATCTGCAACCTGCTGTCAGATGGAAGTGCTCTCTGCCCTCTCCTGCCCAGCTCTATGTACTAGCAGGCACTTTCCAGCCTGGCCGAGGCAAACAGCCTCGAGAGATGTCACAGAGCATAAGTGGAGCACAGATGCTCAAAAGCAGCAAAGCTGAAGAGCCTGGCTCAGCTTCACTAGTGTGCAATTGACTGACTGCGAAAAACAAAGCAGCAGAGCACCGGGCTTCTGGGCGCTGTGAAGGCAATTGCCAAAACCAGGCAGCTGCTCCTTCCCAAGCACAGTCAGCTGCCTATGTTCTTGCTTGTTCACAAACTCACCGCTGCCCTTCTTTTCAGCAGCTGCCACCGTGTTCTGTGCATCTCGGAGCCTCTGGCGACGAGCAAGACTTGCCAAGGTGGGACGCATCAGGACCAAGTAAAAACCCAAGCAAGTTGTCCTGGAACGCTTTCCATTCGCTTGCCGAGAGTGAATTCAAGAGGCAGGAGAGCGGCAGCCACCGTCCTCCGGCAGTCTGAAGGCTTTGCACACAAGCCCGCTTCTTTGCGGCTTCGTTCTTCGCCTCTTCCAAGCAACCGCGATCTCTGCCTCTCGGAGGCGAAGAAGCGGCTAATTCGCGCACAGCTCAGTAGAGCGGCAGCGGAGCGCTCCGGAGCGCCGCTTCAAGCCGAAAGACGCCGGGAAGCGGCACTTTCCTCCGGATAGCTCCGGAGCCGCGCTTCTGCTTCTCTAGTCATCTCTATCTTAGCGAAAAGCTTTCCCACTCCATTTGGCAAGGGGAGAGCGTACCTGCACTGCACACTAACCGCGGTTTGCAAAGAAAGAGGATTTGCTGCACATTCCAAGGACACGGCTCTTTCCGAGGCAATCTGCAACCTGCTGTCAGATGGAAGTGCGCTCTGCCCTCTCCTGCCCAGCTCTATGTACTAGCAGGCACTTTCCAGCCTGGCCGAGGCAAACAGCCTCGAGAGATGTCACAGAGCATAAGTGGAGCACAGATGCTCAAAAGCAGCAAAGCTGAAGAGCCTGGCTCAGCTTCACTAGTGTGCAATTGACTGACTGCGAAAAACAAAGCAGCAGAGCACCGGGCTTCTGGGCGCTGTGAAGGTAATTGCCAAACCAGGCAGCTGCTCCTTCCCAAGCACAGTCAGCTGCCTATGTTCTTGCTTGTTCACAAACTCACCGCTGCCCTTCTTTTCAGCAGCTGCCACCGTGTTCTGTGCATCTCGGAGCCTCTGGCGACGAGCAAGACTTGCCAAGGTGGACGCATCAGGACCAAGTAAAAACCCAGGCAAGTTGTCTGGAACGCTTTCCATTCGCTTGCCGAGAGTGAATTCAAGAGGCAGGAGAGCGGCAGCCACCGTCCTCAGGCAGTCTGAAGGCTTCGCACACAAGCCCGCTTCTTTGCGGCTTCGTTCTTCGCCTCTTCCAAGCAACTGCGATCTCTGCCTCTCGGAGGCGAAGAAGCGGCTAATTCGCACACAGCTCAGTAGAGCGGCAGCGGAGCGCTCCGGAGCGCCGCTTCAAGCCGAAAGACGCCGGGAAGCGGCACTTCCCTCCGGATAGCTCCGGAGCCGCGCTTCTGCTTCTCTAGTCATCTCTATCTTAGCGAAAAGCTTTCCCACTCCATTGGCAAGGGGAGAGCGTACCTGCACTGCACACTAACCGCGGTTTGCAAAGAAAGAGGATTTGCTGCACATTCCAAGGACACGGCTCTTTCCGAGGCAATCTGCAACCTGCTGTCAGATGGAAGTGCTCTCTGCCTCTCCTGCCCAGCTCTATGTACTAGCGG
This sequence comes from Anomalospiza imberbis, assembly GCF_031753505.1. Taxonomy (NCBI): domain Eukaryota; kingdom Metazoa; phylum Chordata; class Aves; order Passeriformes; family Viduidae; genus Anomalospiza; species Anomalospiza imberbis. The sequence continues at coordinate 110,427 of NW_027099923.1, forward strand.
GCACTTTCCAGCCTGGGCGAGGCAACAACCTCGAGAGATGTCACAGAGCATAAGTGGAGCACAGATGCTCAAAAGCAGCAAAGCTGAAGAGCCTGGCTCAGCTTCACTAGTGTGCAATTGACTGACTGCGAAAAACAAAGCAGCAGAGCACCGGGCTTCTGGGCGCTGTGAAGGCAATTGCCAAAACCAGGCAGCTGCTCCTTCCCAAGCACAGTCAGCTGCCTATGTTCTTGCTTGTTCACAAACTCACCGCTGCCCTTCTTTTCAGCAGCTGCCACCGTGTTCTGTGCATCTCGGAGCCTCTGGCGACGAGCAAGACTTGCCAAGGTGGGACGCATCAGGACCAAGTAAAAACCCAGGCAAGTTGTCCTGAACGCTTTCCATTCGCTTGCCGAGAGTGAATTCAAGAGGCAGGAGAGCGGCAGCCACCGTCCTCCAGCAGTCTGAAGGCTTCGCACACAAGCCCGCTTCTTTGCGGCTTCGTTCTTCGCCTCTTCCAATCAACCGCGATCTCTGCCTCTCGGAGGCGAAGAAGCGGCTAATTCGCGCACAGCTCAGTAGAGCGGCAGCGGAGCGCTCCGGAGCGCCGCTTCAAGCCGAAAGACGCCGGGAAGCGGCACTTTCCTCCGGATAGCTCCGGAGCCGCGCTTCTGCTTCTCTAGTCATCTCTATCTTAGCGAAAAGCTTTCCCACTCCATTTGGCAAGGGGAGAGCGTACCTGCACTGCACACTAACCGCGGTTTGCAAAGAAAGAGCATTTGCTGCACATTCCAAGGACACGGCTCTTTCCGAGGCAATCTGCAACCTGCTGTCAGATGGAAGTGCTCTCTGCCCTCTCCTGCCCAGCTCTATGTACTAGCAGGCTCTTTCCAGCCTGGCCGAGGCAAACAACCTCGAGAGATGTCACAGAGCATAAGTGGAGCACAGATGCTCAAAAGCAGCAAAGCTGAAGAGCCTGGCTCAGCTTCACTAGTGTGCAATTGACTGACTGCGAAAACAAAGCAGCAGAGCACCGGGCTTCTGGGCGCTGTGAAGGCAATTGCCAAAACCAGGCAGCTGCTCCTTCCCAAGCACAGTCAAGCTGCCTATGTTCTTGCTTGTTCACAAACTCACCGCTGCCCTTCTTTTCAGCAGCTGCCACCGTGTTCTGTGCATCTCGGAGCCTCTGGCGACGAGCAAGACTTGCCAAGGTGGGACGCATCAGGACCAAGTAAAAACCCAGGCAAGTTGTCCTGGAACGCTTTCCATTCGCTTGCCGAGAGTGAATTCAAGAGGCAGGAGAGCGGCAGCCACCGTCCTCCGGCAGTCTGAAGGCTTTGCACACAAGCCCGCTTCTTTGCGGCTTCGTTCTTCGCCTCTTCCAAGCAACCGCGATCTCTGCCTCTCGGAGGCGAAGAAGCGGCTAATTCGCGCACAGCTCAGTAGAGCGGCAGCGGAGCGCTCCGGAGCGCCGCTTCAAGCCGAAAGACGCCGGGAAGCGGCACTTCCCTCCGGATAGCTCCGGAGCCGCGCTTCTGCTTCTCTAGTCATCTCTATCTTAGCGAAAAGCTTTCCCACTCCATTTGGCAAGGGGAGAGCGTACCTGCACTGCACACTAACCGCGGTTTGCAAAGAAAGAGGATTTGCTGCACATTCCAAGGACACGGCTCTTTCCGAGGCAATCTGCAACCTGCTGTCAGATGGAAGTGCTCTCTGCCCTCTCCTGCCCAGCTCTATGTACTAGCAGGCTCTTTCCAGCCTGGGCGATGCAAACAACCTCGAGAGATGTCACAGAGCATAAGTGGAGCACAGATGCTCAAAAGCAGCAAAGCTGAAGAGCCTGGCTCAGCTTCACTAGTGTGCAATTGACTGACTGCGAAAAACAAAGCAGCAGAGCACCGGGCTTCTGGGCGCTGTGAAGGCAATTGCCAAAACCAGGCAGCTGCTCCTTCCAAGCACAGTCAGCTGCCTATGTTCTTGCTTGTTCACAAACTCACCGCTGCCCTTCTTTTCAGCAGCTGCCACCGTGTTCTGTGCATCTCGGAGCCTCTGGCGACGAGCAAGACTTGCCAAGGTGGGACGCATCAGGACCAAGTAAAAACCCAGGCAAGTTGTCCTGGAACGCTTTCCATTCGCTTGCCGAGAGTGAATTCAAGAGGCAGGAGAGCGGCAGCCACCGTCCTCCGCAGTCTGAAGGCTTTGCACACAAGCCCGCTTCTTTGCGGCTTCGTTCTTCGCCTCTTCCAAGCAACCGCGATCTCTGCCTCTCGGAGGCGAAGAAGCGGCTAATTCGCGCACAGCTCAGTAGAGCGGCAGCGGAGCGCTCCGGAGCGCCTCTTCTGCCGAAAGACGCCGGGAAGCGGCACTTTCCTCCGGATAGCTCCGGAGCCACGCTTCTGCTTCTCTAGTCATCTCTATCTTAGCGAAAAGCTTTCCCACTCCATTTGGCAAGGGAGAGCGTACCTGCACTGCACACTAACCGCGGTTGCAAAGAAAGAGGATTTGCTGCACATTCCAAGGACACGGCTCTTTCCGAGGCAATCTGCAACCTGCTGTCAGATGGAAGTGCTCTCTGCCCTCTCCTGCCCAGCTCTATGTACTAGCGGGCACTTTCCAGCCTGGGCGAGGCAAACAACCTCGAGAGATGTCACAGAGCATAAGTGGAGCACAGATGCTCAAAAGCAGCAAAGCTGAAGAGCCTGGCTCAGCTTCACTAGTGTGCAATTGACTGACTGCGAAAACAAAGCAGCAGAGCACCGGGCTTCCGGGCGCTGTGAAGGCAATTGCCAAAACCAGGCAGCTGCTCCTTCCCAAGCACAGTCAGCTGCCTATGTTCTTGCTTGTTCACAACTCACCGCTGCCCTTCTTTTCAGCAGCTGCCACCGTGTTCTGTGCATCTCGGAGCCTCTGGCGACGAGCAAGACTTGCCAAGGTGGGACGCATCAGGACCAGTAAAAACCCAGGCAAGTTGTCCTGGAACGCTTTCCATTCGCTTGCCGAGAGTGAATTCAAGAGGCAGGAGAGCGGCAGCCACCGTCCTCCGGCAGTCTGAAGGCTTCGCACACAAGCCCGCTTCTTTGCGGCTTCGTTCTTCGCCTCTTCCAAGCAACCGCGATCTCTGCCTCTCGGAGGCGAAGAAGCGGCTAATTCGCGCACAGCTCAGTAGAGCGGCAGCGGAGCGCTCCGGAGCGCCGCTTCAAGCCGAAAGACGCCGGGAAGCGGCACTTTCCTCCGGATAGCTCCGGAGCCGCGCTTCTGCTTCTCTAGTCATCTCTATCTTAGCGAAAAGCTTTCCCACTCCATTTGGCAAGGGGAGAGCGTACCTGCACTGCACACTAACCGCGGTTTGCAAAGAAAGAGCATTTGCTGCACATTCCAAGGACACGGCTCTTTCCGAGGCAATCTGCAACCTGCTGTCAGATGGAAGTGCTCTCTGCCCTCTCCTGCCCAGCTCTATGTACTAGCAGGCTCTTTCCAGCCTGGCCGAGGCAAACAACCTCGAGAGATGTCACAGAGCATAAGTGGAGCACAGATGCTCAAAAGCAGCAAAGCTGAAGAGCCTGGCTCAGCTTCACTAGTGTGCAATTGACTGACTGCGAAAAACAAAGCAGCAGAGCACCGGGCTTCTGGGCGCTGTGAAGGCAATTGCCAAAACCAGGCAGCTGCTCCTTCCCAAGCACAGTCAGCTGCCTATGTTCTTGCTTGTTCACAAACTCACCGCTGCCCTTCTTTTCAGCAGCTGCCACCGTGTTCTGTGCATCTCGGAGCCTCTGGCGACGAGCAAGACTTGCCAAGGTGGGACGCATCAGGACCAAGTAAAAACCCAGGCAAGTTGTCCTGGAACGCTTTCCATTCGCTTGCCGAGAGTGAATTCAAGAGGCAGGAGAGCGGCAGCCACCGTCCTCCGGCAGTCTGAAGGCTTTGCACACAAGCCCGCTTCTTTGCGGCTTCGTTCTTCGCCTCTTCCAAGCAACCGCGATCTCTGCCTCTCGGAGGCGAAGAAGCGGCTAATTCGCGCACAGCTCAGTAGAGCGGCAGCGGAGCGCTCCGGAGCGCCGCTTCAAGCCGAAAGACGCCGGGAAGCGGCACTTTCCTCCGGATAGCTCCGGAGCCGCGCTTCTGCTTCTCTAGTCATCTCTATCTTAGCGAAAAGCTTTCCCACTCCATTTGGCAAGGGGAGAGCGTACCTGCACTGCACACTAACCGCGGTTTGCAAAGAAAGAGGATTTGCTGCACATTCCAAGGACACGGCTCTTTCCGAGGCAATCTGCAACCTGCTGTCAGATGGAAGTGCTCTCTGCCCTCTCCTGCCCAGCTCTATGTACTAGCAGGCACTTTCCAGCCTGGCCGAGGCAAACAGCCGCGAGAGATGTCACAGAGCATAAGTGGAGCACAGATGCTCAAAAGCAGCAAAGCTGAAGAGCCTGGCTCAGCTTCACTAGTGTGCAATTGACTGACTGCGAAAAACAAAGCAGCAGAGCACCGGGCTTCTGGGCGCTGTGAAGGCAATTGCCAAAACCAGGCAGCTGCTCCTTCCCAAGCACAGTCAGCTGCCTATGTTCTTGCTTGTTCACAAACTCACCGCTGCCCTTCTTTTTCAGCAGCTGCCACCGTGTTCTGTGCATCTCGGAGCCTCTGGCGACGAGCAAGACTTGCCAAGGTGGGACGCATCAGGACCAAGTAAAAAACCCAAGCAAGTTGTCCTGGAACGCTTTCCATTCGCTTGCCGAGAGTGAATTCAAGAGGCAGGAGAGCGGCAGCCACCGTCCTCCGGCAGTCTGAAGGCTTTGCACACAAGCCGCTTCTTTGCGGCTTCGTTCTTCGCCTCTTCCAAGCAACCGCGATCTCTGCCTCTCGGAGGCGAAGAAGCGGCTAATTCGCGCACAGCTCAGTAGAGCGGCAGCGGAGCGCTCCGGAGCGCCGCTTCAAGCCGAAAGACGCCGGGAAGCGGCACTTTCCTCGGATAGCTCCGGAGCCGCGCTTCTGCTTCTCTAGTCATCTCTATCTTAGCGAAAGCTTTC